>NC_053023.1:533725925-533857889 GCF_003073215.2 Triticum urartu | reverse complement strand
GAATTCTTTCTCAAAGGCTTCGAGGTGGGTTGCTCTCAAACGACAAAAGCCGTACTCTAACTCTAAGCAGCCAACCGTTTATGGTTGTAGGGGGTGGGCTATTTATAGCCACTAGGCAACCCGACCTGATTTGTCCGAAATGACCCTGGGTCACTAAGGAACTGACACGTGTTCCAACGGTCAGATTTCAAACTCACATGGCAACTTTACTTGGGACACAAGCAAAGCTGACTTGTCCGACTCTGGACAAGATTCGCTCTCATAGTCTTCACTCGAAGACATAGGTTTTGGTTAAGCATCACTTCAGTCATTCTGAATGGTTCTCTTGGACCCCACTTAACAGTACGGTGGTTCCTATGACTCAACAAAGAAGAAAAAGAACTACGAAAGATCTAAGTCTTCGAGCTCCATAGGCTTCATGCGATGTCTTCTCTTGTCATAGTCTTCAATGTGAATATCTTCATATACCACCTTTGACATCAATGTCTTCATACATTTTTAGGGGTCATCTCTGGTAGGAAAACTGAATCAATGAGAGACTTCTACCTGTGTTATCCTGCAATTCTCACAGACACATTAGTCCCTCAACTAGGTTTGTCGTCAATACTCCAAAACTAACTAGGGGTGGCACTAGATGCACTTACAGTGGGTGTGCATCCAACTTGCTTGCTCACGAAGACCTAGGGCATTTTGAGGAATCCCATCATTGGAATATGCAAGCCAAGTTCTATAATGAAAAATTCCCACTAGTATATGAAAGTGATAACGTAGGAGACTCTCTATCATGAAGATCATGGTGCTACTTTGAAGCACAAGTGTGGTAAAAGGATAGTAGCATTGTCCCTTCTCTCTTTTTTCTCTCATATTTTTTATTTGGGCCTTATCTTTTTTTATGGCCTCTTTTTCTTTTTTCTTTTTTTTTCGTTCGGAGTCTCATTCCGACTTGTGGGGGAATCATAGTCTCCATCATCCTTTCCGCACTTGGGACAATGCTCTAATAATGATGATCATCACACTTTTATTTTCTTACAACTCAAGAATTACAAGTCGATACTTAGAACAAGATATGACTCTATATGAATGCCTCCGGCGGTGTACCGGGATAAGCAATGACTCATGAGTGACACGTATGAAAGAATTATGAATGGTGGCTTTGCCACAAATACAATGTCAACTACATGATCATGCAAGGCAATATGACAATGATGGAGCGTGTCATAGTAAACGGAATGGTGGAAAGTTGCATGGCAATATATCTCGGAATGGCTATGGAAATGCTATGATAGGTAGGTATGGTGGCTGTTTTGAGGAAGGTATATGGTGGGTGTATGATACCGGCGAAAGGTGCGTGGTATTAGAGAGGCTAGCAATGGTGGAAGGGTGAGAGTGCGTATAATCCATGGACTCAACATTAGTCATAAAGAACACATATACTTATTGGAAAAATCTACAAGTTATCAAAGCAAATTATTACGTGCATGCTCCTAGGGGGATAGATTGGTAGGAAAAGACCATCGCTCGTCCCCGATCGCCACTCATAAGGAAGGCAATCAATAAATAAATCATGCTCCGACTTCATCACATAACGGTTCACCACACATGCATGCTACGAGAATCACAAACTTTAACACAAGTATTTCTCAAATTCACAACTACTCAACTAGCACAACTTTAATATCACCATCTCCATATCTCAAAACAATTATCAAGTATCAAACTTCTCATAGTATTCAACACACTCATAAGAGAATTTTATTATTAATCTTGTATACCTAGCATATTAGGATTATTTAAGCAAATTACCTTGCTATTTAAGACTCTCAAAATAATAGAAGTGAAGCATGAGAGATCAATAGTTTCTATAAAAAAAATCCACCACCGTGCTCTAAAAAGAATATAAGTGAAGCACTTAGAGCAAAACTATATAACTCAAAAGATATAAGTGAAGCACGTAGAGTATTCTAATAATTTCCGAATCATGTGTGTCTCTCTCAAAAGGTGTGTACAGCAAGGATGATTGTGGTAAACTAACAAATAAAGACTCAAATCATACAAGACGCTCCAAGCAAAACACATATCATGTGGTGAATAAAAATATAGCTCCAAGTAAAGTTACCGATAGAAGTAGACGAAAGAGGGGATGTCTTCCGGGGCATCCCCAAGCTTTGGCTTTTGGGTGTCCTTAGATTATCTTGGGGGTTCCATGGGCATCCCCAAGCTTAGGCTCTTGCCACTCCTTGTTCCATAATCCATCAAATCTTTACCCAAAACTTGAAAACTTCACAACACAAAACTTAAGGTAGAAAATCTCGTGAGCTCCGTTAGGGAAAGAAAACAAAAGACCACTTCAAGGTACTGTAATGAACTCATTCTTTATTTATATTGGTGTTAAACCTACTGTATTCCAACTTCTCTACGGTTTATAAACTATTTTACTAGCCATATATTCATCAAAATAAGAAAACAACACACGAAAAACAGAATCTATCAAAAACAGAACAGTCTGTAGTAATCTGTAGCTAGCGCAAGATCTGGAACCCCAAAAATTCTAAAATAAATTTATGGACGTGAGGAATTTATCTATTAATCATCTTCAAAAATAATTAACTAAATAGAACTTTCCAAATAAATATGGCAGAAGTTCTCGTGAGCGCTAAAGTTTCTGTTTTTTACAGCAAGATCAAAAAGACTCTCCCCAAGTCTTCCCAACGGTTCTACTTGGCACAAACACTAACTAAACACAAAAAACACAATGAAAACAGAGGCTAGATAAATTATTTATTACTAAACAGGAGCAAAAAGCAAGGAATAAAAATAAAATTGGGTTGCCTCCCAACAAGCGTTATCGTTTAACGCCCCTAGCTAGGCATAAAAAGCAAGGATAGATCTAGGTATTGCCATCTTTGGTAGGCAATCCATAAGTGGATCTCATAATAGATTCATAAGGTAATTTAATTTTATTTGTAGGAAAGTGTTCCATGCTTTTCCTTAATGGAAATTGGAATCTAATATTTCCTTCCTTCATATCAATAATTGCACCAATCGTTCTAAGGAAAGGTCTACCAAGAATAATAGGACATGAAGGATTGCAATCTATGTCAAGAACGATAAAATCTACGGGCACATAATTCCTATTTGCAACAATAAGAACATCATTAATTCTTCCCATAGGTTTCTTAATAGTGGAGTCTGCAAGGTGCAAGTTTAGAGAGCAATCATCAAAATCACGGAAACCTAACAAATCACACAAAGTTTTTGGAATCGTGGAAACACTAGCACCCAAATCACACAAAGCATAGCATTTATGATATTTAATTTTAATTTTAATAGTTGGTTCCCACTCATCATAAAGTTTTCTAGGGATAGAAACTTCCAACTCAAGTTTTTCTTCATAAGATTGCATCAAAGCATCAACGATATGTTCGGTAAAAGCTTTATTTTGACTATAAGCATGAGGAGAATTTAGCACGGATTGCAAAAAGGAAATACAATCTATCAAAGAGCAATTATCATAATTAAATCCCTTGAAATCCAAAATAGTAGGTTCATTAGTATCTAGAGTTTTGATCTCTTCAATCCCACTTTTATCAATTTTAGCATCAAGATCTAAAAACTCCAAATTTTGGGAATGCCTTCTAGGTAAAGGTGGATCATATTCAGTCCCATCATTATCAATATTCATACGGCAAAATAAATATTTAATAGGGGACACATCAATAACTTTTAGATCTTCATCTTTATTATCATGGAAACTAGAAGAAAATGCTCTTATAAAGGAATCTTTCTTAGCATGTATCATAGCGGTTCTTTCTTTGCACTCATCAATGGAAATTCTCATGGCTTTGAGAGACTCACTGATATCATGCTTAGGAGGAATATATCTAAGTTTCAAAGAATCAACATCAAGAGAAATTTTATCAATGTTCCTAGCCAACTCATCAATCTTAAGCAATTTTTCTTCAATCAAAGCATTGAAATTCTTTTGTGAAGTAATAAATTCTTTAATATTAGATTCAAAATTAGAGGGCATCTTATTATAATTTCCATAAGAATTGTTGTAGGAATTACCATAATTATTAGAGGAATTACTAGGATAAGGCCTAGGATTAAAGTTTCCTCTATACGCGTTGTTACCAAAATTGTTCCTACCAACACAATTCACATCCATAGATTCATTATTATTCTCAATCAAAGTAGACAAAGGCATATCATTAGGATCAGAAGAAACACTTTTATTAGCAAATAATTTCATAAGTTCATCCATCTTTCCACTCAAAGCATTAATTTCTTCTATCGCATGCATTTTTTGATTAGTAGATCTTTTAGTGTGCCATTGATAATAATTAACCATAATATTATCTAGGAGTTTAGTAGCTTCTCCTAAAGTGATTTCCATAAAAGTGCCTCCCACGGCCGAATCTCACTACAACAAAATTGACATACCGTGACGAAAATCCTCGTGACAATGGTGGACAACATCACCTAAATTCCTAATGTGTGACGCTCTCATAGGTGGCATCACCGATTACCGTAAGTCGGTGACGATAAACGTCACTGAAATGCCTTAGCCCGCGAGCACACTTGGCTGCCAATTTCTGTGACGGCTTGGTATTTTGCATGACAAACTTGCTAGTCACCGAATACTACATATGTGTGACGATTAATTTTTTGTCATGTCGCGTCTAGTAGTGGGACCCGCCATAGCTAGTTCAAAGTTATTGAGTGGAAGGACACGTGCGTCGGTTTTGGCGGTGGGACCTGACATAAAATTTCAACGGCTATTGGGCGTTGTAATTATTTTGTTCTATGTAATATAAGTAGGTAGTGGCCATGGAAATACTTATAATTATTTTTTTATAAAGGGAAAACCTTGTCTTTTTTAGATGGTTATTTTGTTCTTTCTAATATAAATAGGTAGTGGCTCGACAAAAAAATGTAATCAGGCTTCATGAGCTGATGTTGTTTATCTAAAAAATAAAAATGGATATAAGGGAGTGAATTGGTAATAGGAGAAAATATTTTTAACACTGTTATTTTGTTCTTATATCTAGAATAAGAAGGTAGTGGGCTATGCCAAAAACTTCAATTGGGCGCTTGTGAGCTAATGTTGTTTCGTTCTATCGCAAAAATTAAAATGGAAATAGGAGAGTCCATGGGTAATCTTATCTATTTTGTTTTCTATAAACATGTAATTGCTGGGCAAAAAAAACTTGAATGGAGCGCTCGTGAAGTGATGTTGTTTCGTTCTATCTAAAAGACTAAAATTAAAACAGGAGATTCGATGCAAAAAAGCTTGGTCAAGGAGTTTGAACCGGCGACGACCATGGTCTGCACCAACAGCGTTGCCACTAGGAAAGAGTCTGGCTGCTATATAAATTGTGCTAAAGGATATTTATTTGTATCTTCTTGGACCATACGCCTAGGCCTAGATCGCTTACGCTGGGAGGTTGGGGGCTATGCACATGAGTATATCCGGACTATGAAACAATCAACGTTGAAAACCATCATCCCAAGTTACCTTACACAAGCAGTTAAAATAATCACTCATTTGCATTTTGTATTTTTTCAGATCACATACTTAAGACCCCTCTGTACAACTTTCAACATATTTATTTACAATTCTCCCCAAAAAGAACACTGAAAATACAATATCATAATGTTCATGTAAGGTTTACTTTTTAATAATCATTTTCTACTTATTTCGAATTAAATGGATTACATAATATTAAGTGGAAATTAAATTCTGAAAATAAACCATCTCCTCGTAAAAAATACATTTTCCTTCCAGTTTTTTTTCCGCATTCACCCAGTGTCCTCACCCGTCCAACACCCAGCCATAATTTATCCTTCTATTTCGCCCGCGAAGAGGCACCGCTAAAAGACATCGCCCACCCCGGCATTGTTTCGTCAGATTCAATCGACTCTCCTATCCCACGACTGCGGCGATCAGGCCGGCAGATTGGGGGTGGCCACCCGCCCGCCGAGCTCGGATCCACTACACAACCATCCTCGCGAGCACTCCGCTCTATCCGCCCCCTCCCCTGATTGCAGCGACCGGCGACCGCAGATTGGAGGAGGCCGCCCGACCGGCCGAACTCGGATCCACTACATCAACCAGCTATAGCGGATTGGAGGAGGCCGCCCCACCCGGCTCTCTTTCGCCACCGATTACACCAAGCAGCGACGGCTGACGGTAATTTTCTCATCCCGCCCTCCTCATCCCGCAAGCTCTAGAAATAAGGGATCACCATGGAAGGGATTTGTGGGAGAAAAGCACACACGGTCGTGAGATTTATTTATATCTCTGAATACAACGCAAATCCAGTTTCTCTGTAAGATTTACTCAGTCTTTATTCAGATGTCGTGAGATTTCCTAAAATTCAACGACCATGTGGCTTCCAATGTCTGCACTTGTTCTTGATACTATATATTACCATATGGAGTTCACAGTGTATATTCTTTATATCGAATTCTCGATAAAGACTAAGTCTGCACTTGTTCTTGTTCAATACTGAATAAAGACTGAGCCTAAACTTGTTCCAAACTGAATAAATGCCGAGCCTGCACTTGTTCTTGATACAATATATTATTATTACCACATGGAGTTCATAGTGTATGTTCTTTATTTTGGATTCTCGATAAATACTAAGTCTGCACTTGTTCTTGTTCAATACTGAATAAAGACTGAGCCTAAACTTGTTCCAAACTGAATAAATGCCGAGCCTGCACTTGTTCTTGATACAATATATTATTATTACCACATGGAGTTCATAGTGTATGTTCTTTATTTTGGATTCTCGATAAATACTAAGTCTGCACTTGTTCTTGTTCAATACTGAATAAAGACCGAGTCTAAACTTGTTCCAAACTGAATAAATGTCGAGTCTGCACTTGTTCTTGATACAATATATTACCACATGGAGTTCACAGTGTATGTTCTTTATTTTGGATTCTCGATAAATACTAAGTCTGCACTTGTTCTTGTCCAATACTGAATAAAGACCGAGTCTAAACTTGTTCAAAACTGAATAAAGGCTGAGTCTGCACTTGTTCTTGTTAACTGAATTCTGGATGCTCCATATTTCCATGTATGTATTTATTTCGATCTGTTCTGCAACCCTCCAAAATATGTACAATGTGGATTCACTGGCTTTAATTTCGCCTTGCTTGTATCATGTGTATGTCACTGTGCACTATAAGGATTGCAAATAATTGACTCAAAGATTGATTCACATATTCTATCCCTCTACTTTTCGTAATTAATCTAGATGATGATATCTCTGTTCACTGCATTCCTATTGAACCTGTGCTGACATTGCATAAGTTTGTGTTGATTAACTGCCTTGTTTAACTCACTTGTTCCAAAAATAGTGCAACTGCTACCTCAAGAATAACAAGATCTAGAGACAACTGAGTCAGTTGAAGCTACAAACAATCAAGAACAGTCTGCACCAAATCCAACAAACACATCACCTCACCTAACTTCTAAGAATAGCAACTCGCCCGACGCTGATTCAGGGGTACAACGTTCTCAAGACATGATAGGCACATCCGGACAATCAGATAACATGATTACATTACAAGGCCAAGGTATATGCAACATCATTGCTTCACACCATCTATTTTCCACTTGAAATTATAACCTTCTAATTTATCTGCCAGCTTGTAATGTAGATGCATTAGCATGCTCCACTGGTCCAACTGATCCACGACCATCAAGGAGAGGTCGTCGACGTAGACCAACCATGGGGCATGGGCTTTAGGAGTATGCAAACAGAAATGGAGGGAGGAAGATGCACATTGATTTTATAGCAGGGAAAGTGAGACCTACTGACCCAGTCCAAGTAGCAAAGCTTTCTTCTGAGTGTCGTATTCACATCAGGAGCAAAATGCACGTTGCTACACACTGGAATGACTATGCCAAAAGCCCACTCAAACATGTTATTCCCCATGCTATTAAAGATATTGCGGTGGGATAGTTTCCTTCATTTTCATTCACGTGTTCACATGTTGCATAGTCAATTTAATGATATATCCTATATATGAACGGTATTTCAGATTAACTTTGAGATGGAAAAGGATGACAAGGTTGGGAATGATGTATGCACAAAAGTAATCCAGAAGGGTGTTCGACAACAACGCTACAGGCTAAAGAAGAAATACTTCAATGGTTATACTGATCAGGAAGCATTATCAAATAAGCCACTAAACATTACTCATGAGAATTGGACCAGCCTTGTCAATAAATGGTCTGATGGAACAAACAAGGTTTGTAACAAGATACGTGAGACCAACAATAGTTTTTGCATTCACATCTACTGTACCATATGTAAATACTTATATACATTTTCTTTATATAGAAAATATGTCAAATGAATAAGGAAAACCAAGAAGTTGTCAAGCATCACCAAAAGACTGGATGTATGTCTTATGTTGCCTATTTCAGTAAACTTGTAAGAATCCCAAATATCTTGTAGTCCTATGTATATTGCATCTGGCCAATATATATGTAGTAGTAATGTTACAATTTCATATATCTTGTAGAAAAAAGAGAAGTACAATAATCAGGACCCAAGTCCAATTGAGTTTTTCAAAGACACCCATACAAACAGCAAGACTGGTAGCATGAGCGAGTCGGCACTTCTAGCTCATGTAAGATTTCTTCATCCATTTGTTTCTGACTTGAAATAGATTCTCATATTGCTAGCATATGAACTTTGCCTTAGCATCAATGTTTTTCTTTATACTACAGAATGCGATTGAAGAGAAAAGGGAAACACAATCAGAACGTGGGCAGCCAGTATCCGATACAGCAATTGTGGCTGAAGTTCTAAAGGAAGAAAGCGCCCATAGCACCTTCCTTTCCAGCATGGGGTATGCATCTAGATCCGGGAGGTATGGGAGCTCTACTTCATCAGCCCGAATCCGAGTTCTAGATGAAAGAATTGAACAAAAGGATAGAGAGGCAAGAGATGCGAATGACAGGTAATTATCTTATTTCCCTTTCTGTTCTTGTTGTTTCTTTTTGCTTGCTTCTCTGTGCATAGTGCACTCATTGCAGTGAGCGGAAGTTCAATTAAGGAGTGCATCTTTTAACCTGGGTTATTGACTTGATATCCTTTTGCTGATGCTTCCTGTAATCAAGCTGTTTGTTATGCATATTTTAAAACATTATAAGTTATTCTTGGCTTTACTGTTTCATTAGCCCATCGGCATGCTTGCCTTGACATTTAATAATGTACTTCTCTATTTCAAATTGTTTCCCTTGTACCTTGTTATCTTGGCTGTTTTCGTCTCATTGCGATGCAACGTTGTTGTCTTTTGTCATTTATAGGCATCGGGAGGAGTTAGCTGCAAGACTTGAAGCACAAGAGAGAGTATTTGAAAAGATACAAAAGAAGCAGCAAGAAGAATTGGAAGCTCTAAAGAACAGCCCGGAAGAGAAGAATGAAGCCTGGGTAAAGAAGCAAAAGGAGAAGAATAATATGCTTGATTTTCTCTTGAGGGCTCAAGCAACTCCACAAGCAACTCCGTACTCCCAGTCTCAACCTGATGGTTCATGATTGCCATCCTTAGATTGCAATCCTCACGATAACATATGTGGTCTTTAGTTACTATTAGTTTTCATCTGGTCTATTGTCTGTGTCAAACTCGAGTCAGTTTTTCACCGTCATTTTTGTTTACAGAATTTTTTGGCTGAGACGATTTCATACATAATATGATTTGTCTTTCATATCAATTTCTGATGTGATGTGAATTAAATACTTATTTTCATCGTAATCTAGATTCGAAAGAAAGTAAATATATTTTGATGATGTCATCTTCATCCATGATAAAAGTAGTGGCACTACTAGTGGGATAGCCGCTCGAGTGTTCATGTGGCATAAAGTTAGTGACGTTGTCTCGTCACTGAATATGGTACAACATGGCATATTTTCTCCTAACATGTGACATTAGTTGATTGTCATGGAAATAGCAAGTCGATGACGTTCTATATAACGTCACCGAAGGTCCCAATTTCAATGACGTTTTTGCGAGTGCGTCGTCACTAGGAGTAATCTGTGACGGGGATTCTGTGACGATGCTTGTGACGCCCATAAAATGTCACCAGGGGGTAATTTGTGACGTTATTAGCTATTCGATGACATTTATTAGCTCGTCATAGTAGGCTCGATCTCTTGTAGTGAAGATTTCTAGAAGCAAAATTCAATCCGGCATAAAACTTTTGTATAATCATCCACAAATTCAAACCATGTGTTGGGTAATTACGTATCATTAATTTCATCCTCTCCCAAGCTTGTGCAACATGTTCATGATCAAGTTGCTTAAAATTCATAATATCGTTTCTAAGAGAGATGATCTTAGTGGGAGGAAAATACTTAGAGATAAAAACATCTTTGCACTTATTCCATGAATCAGTACTATTTTTAGGCAAAGACGAAAACCAACTTTAGCATGATCTCTAAGAAAAAAGGAAATAGCTTCAATTTAACAATATCATTATCCACATCTTTCTTCTTTTGCATATCACACAAATCAATGAAGCTACTTAGATGGGTAGCGGCATCTTCACTAGGAAGGCCGGAAAATGGATCTTTCATGACAAGATTCAGCAAGGCAGCATTAATTTCACAATATTCAGCATCGGTAAGAGGAGCAACCAGAGTGCTAATAAAATCGTTGTTGTTGGTATTGGTAAAGTCAGACAATTTAGTGTTATCTTGAGCAAATGAGAAACGGGCAAAAAGAGGCAAATAGAGAAAGAGAGGGAGGATAGAGAGAGAGAGGGCAAATAAAACGGCAAGGGTGATGTGGGGGAGAGGAAAACAAGAGGCAAATGGCAAATAATGTATGCGGGAGATAAGGGTTTGTGATGCGTACTTGGTATGTTGAATTTTGCGTACACATCCCTGGCAACGGCGCCAGAAATGGCTCATTGCCGGGAGTCAAATCTTGACTTGCGTGAACCTCCCCGGCAACGGCGCTAGAAATCCTTCTTTCTACCCTCTTGAGCACTTGCGTTGGTTTTCCCTTGAAGAGGAAAGGGTGGTGCACCAAAGTAGCGTAAGTATTTCCTTTAGTTTTTGAGAACCAAGGTATCAATCTAGTAGGAGGGTACGCGCGAGTCCCTCGCACCTACACAAAACAAATAAATCCTCGCAACCAACGCGATAAGGGGTTGTCAATCCCTACACGGTCACTTACGAGAGTGAGATCTAATAGATATGATAAGATAATATTTTTGGTATTTTTATGATAAAGATGCAAAGTAAAATAAAAGCAATGAAAATAACTAAGTATTGGAAGATTTCATATGATGAAGATAGACCCGGGGGCCATAGGTTTCACTAGTGGCTTATCTCAAGAGCATATGTATTTTACGGTGGGTGAACAAATTACTGTTGAGCAATTGACAGAATTGAGCATAGTTATGAGAATATCTAGGTTTGATCATGTATATAGGCATCACGTCCAAGACAAGTAGACCGATTCCTTCCTGCATCTACTACTATTACTCCACACATCGACCGCTATCCAGCATGCATCTAGAGTATTAAGTTCATAAGAACAGAGTAACGCCTTAAGCAAGATGACATGATGTAGAGGGATAAACTCATGCAATATGATGAAAACCCCATCTTGTTATCCTCGATGGCAGCAATACAATACGTCTTGCTGCCCCTACTGTCAATCGGAAAGGACACCGCAAGATTGAACCTAAAGCTAAGCACTTCTTCCATTGCAAGAAAGATAAATTTGTAGGCCAAACCAAACTGATAATTTGAAGAGACTTGCAAAGATAACCAATCATACATAAAAGAATCCAGAGAAGATTCAAATATTGTTCATAGATAAACTTGATCATAAACCCACAATTCATCGGTCTCAACAAACACACCACAAAAAGAAGATTACATCAAATAGATCTCCACAAGAGAGGGGGAGAACTTTGTATTGAGATCCAAAAAGAGAGAAGAAGCCATCTAGCTAATAACTATGGACCCGAAGGTCTGAGGTAAACTACTCACACTTCATCGAAGAGGCTATGGTGTTGATGTAGAAGCCCTCCGTGATTGATGCCCCCTCCGGCAGAGCTCCGGAACAGGCCCCAAGATGGGATCTCATGGATACATAAAGTTACAGCGGTGGAATTAGGGTTTTGGCTCCGTATCTGATCGTTTGGGGGTACGTAGGTATATATAGGAGGAAGAAGTATGTTAGTGGAGCAACAGGGGGCCCACGAGGGTGGAGGGCACGCCTGGGGGGGTAGGCGTGCCCCCTACCTCATGGCCTCCCTGTTGGCTGCTTGACATAGGGTCCAAGTCTCATGGATCTTGTTCGTTCCAAAAATCACGTTCCCAAAGGTTTAGTTTCATTTGGACTCCGTTTGATATTCCTTTTCTTCGAAACCCTAAAATAGGCACAAAAAACAGCAATTCTGGGCTGGGACTCCGGTTAATAGGTTAGTCCCAAAAATAATATAAAAGTGGATAATAAAGCCCAATAATGTCCAAAACAGTAGATAATATAGCATGGAGCAATCCAAAATTATAGATACGTTGGAGACGTATCAGTAACCTATCTTGTTGTTGGTCAAGGTGACCATGGATGTCCACGCAGGCCCACGAATATATAGGCTTATCACCGATAACCACGCGAGGGAGTGTACCATTCGAAGGCAACCACTACATGCATATGTATGGAGGTGATGCGTGCATGCATGTTTGAATACATAGCATTGAGGTGGCGCATGCGTCAAAAATCATACACTAGCTCCTCACACAGAGCGAGATCAGTTCATGATGTGTCGTTGTACTAGCCACTTCGACTCGATGGGAGGGATTCATGCGTACACATGCATGTGTGTGTGCTCAAACTGTATCATGCATGTCATCCGAGAGCAAAAATAATAATCCCCTCCTAAGTCAAATTAACCTTTCTTGTTGTCAGGCAAAAAGTAGTGATGGACCAAGCGGGCCCATAGATGGAAAGCATCGATATCGCTGATAACCGCTTAAGTGGGTGTGAGAGGACAACCACCACCGCTTTGCATGTGGGCCAAACATATATATGTTGAATACCCAAAATGCACAACTTTGATGTGCCACATGCCTCAAAAATCATAAACCATGCACCCACACAGAGAGAGGTTCATCAAGCGTACTACATATGATGGTCCCCTTCCCCCCAATTCACCGCATACTATATGCTCCTGCCGTAATATATGTACAACCCAAAAGAATCCTCATCGATGGTGAAATTAATTAACCTCTCCCAATGTAGGTCAAAGGGATGCATGCATGCATCGACGATGGCCTTGTGGGCCCATAGATGGAAGCGTCACACGTGAGTGTCCTAGCTAGGATATGCATGTGTCCCAAAAAGGTGTTGTGTGATGTTTGAATAGCCAATTTCACAATTTTGATGTGGCACGTGCCCCGGAAACCAAAAAGTCCAGACACTGAGTGAGGTGTACTTGTTCACAGACACGTACGTATAGTATATATACCATCATAACACAAACAAAAAAGACTCTACCTTGCTGGTCAAATTAACCTCACTGCTGACTGTTCGTCAAAGTGATGGACGACGAGCTCGCGGGCCCATAGAAAGCGTCACACGCGAGTATCGAGTGTCTTGTAGGACAACCATCGACTGTATGTGGCCAAAACATGTATGTATGAAAGGGTTGTGTAATGTTTTAAATAATGATTTCATGACTCTGATGTGGCACCGGCCTACCTAACAAAATGGCCAGCCCACACGGTGGCTCACAATTCGTAGTGTATTGCGAGCTAGCCGCCACCCCCAGATGCACACACACCCACACACACACACACACACACACCGTGAATCCACCGCAACTATGATGCATGTTAAATTAATTATCCCACGGTGAACATATATGTTACCAAAGGAGGGACGTTTTAATTTCAAAAAAATCATAGAGATCATTAAGACGTTTTAGTACATTAATTGATTGATTTTCTATGGGTATAATGTGCAAACATCAAATTTGAGCTACATGCACACGTGACAGTGCACCTAAATGGATTGCAAAAACACATGTGTCTCACTGGGTGCATGTTTACTCCCCGTGCAACAAATTTCAAACATTGAGAATCTTGATTTTTAAATTCTAGTACATCCAAAACTTATTTGAAGTTCATGAACTTATCGTGTTGTCATATGGACACCAATACAAAGTGGCATTGTACTTTTTTTTCAAATTTGAGACCAGTTTTGATGTAATCTTTATCTAATTACATATGGGAGATTATTAATAATTGGGAACCAATATCCCAAACAGATTATTTATCCGAACCATGAGCGTTATACTAACAATGGATACGTGCCATTCTTCGGTCAGGGAATAAAGCGGCAGCATTAACCATCCAAATAGAAAAACAATATACGTGCCGCCGCGCGACCCGTGTGCCGTGCGAGCAAGCGTGAGTTGACGGGACGCATGCGAGCAGTCCGCCGTGCAGGCAGACGGGGAGGCATGTATGCAGGTGTGTGAATTGAAGGAGGCGTGCTCGCTGCGTAGTGTCATCGGGAGGCGTGCGAGTAGTTGTGTGAAACTTTGGTAGGCATGCCAGCAGTCCGGTGCGCAGGCTCACCGGGAGGCGAGCTATCGGTTTGACCGTCCACTGCCTCTCTCCCACAACTCCCACTACTCCATATTATTGGTGCGCCCGAGCGTCCGCACCCCCCATCCTCACCACACACACACAATCCTCTCTCTCCGCTTGCATCCTCGACGCCGCTCTTAGTCCTCAAAGCCGTCAGTGTATGAGGATGCCGCCGAAGCGCCCCATTGGAGGGAGTGGCGACGCGGGCTCTGCTAAAGCACAAGAGCACGACATGGAGATGGAGACAGAGGTTGCCGTCACGACCGGCGAGTTATCGCTGCACCCTGACGTCGTCGACGAAGTCGAGCTTCCATAGCCGGAGGCGCAGTTCCACACCGACTCCGGTGACCACTCCGGCAACGACTCCGACGACCACTCCGGTGATGACTCCGACGATGACGGACAGCTGGTTAGTCATCTATACCCATTTATGTGTCAAATAGATCATAGGGTTTCTCTGGTTACTCCTGTCTCCCCCTTTTTGGAATAGAAATCCTATGGTTATGTTCTCCCAATCCATAAAATCTGAGTAAGTTTCGTTAGATCTGTGTAATGTATTGATTGTTTGAATGGTACAAGTGATAAGTGATTAGCTGTTTCATCTGTGCAAATGATTTGTGCTAGTAATCCAACTAGGGTTAGAGTTCGTGCTAATAATTCCTAGCCAGGACTTGACAATTGATTTTGAATGACCTACATATGTTTGTGCCATTATTATCTTCAAGATTGGTCTGTACATAGACGGTTCTGCTTAAAAATCGAACCATAGTCTCTGGATATGTATAAATAAATAGCCAGAAATTCCTAATCCTAATTCACATCATGTAATCATTGATTTGATGCCAAATTTGTTTTACTATTTGCATAGGTGTTGTCTGATGATATGGACAGCGAGGATGAAGATGGCCAGAGGAGGTAGAAGAGGAAATCCTGAGGGAGCTTTATGCGGGAATGCATAACAAGCGTATTAGGACCTGGGACGGCGGCTATGGATGCCCATTTTGCAACCAGAAACTTCATGATGCGTATCTAAGTGTTCTGGCGCATGCAATAGGATGGGATGTTGGCTCCTTCAAGCAGAAGTATTCTCACTGGGTGGCGCACGACGCGTACACCGAGTACCTAGAAAAGCTTCAGGATCGTGCCAGCATGTGAGATGAGATGTGGGATGGATCGATCTATGTACGCTTGAGTATGCTTAATGACGGTTGAACTATGCTTACGTACGTGTACGCTTATTATCTATGTCTGAGTATGTTAAATATTTGGTCAAAATTTGGTCAAAATTTGGTAAAAATTACAGAGGACCAATAAACCAGGACGAAGGTAGAACGTCAATCACACACGGTTCCCAAAATTGGAAATGTGTGCAAGGACTTTCATTTTGCCTGTTGCGTCAATCACACACGGTTTGCTCTAGCAAACCGTCGCACCCAAAATTCTTTGTGGGATAGAAAACCCTCACCACCCAATTCAAAAAAGAAAAAAGAAAACCCTCACCATCCCCACGTCACAAAAACCCTCACCCCACCTGCCACCCCCTCCGGTACGTTCCCCATTCACACCTGCACAAGATCCTCCGCATTTATGCAATGGCACTGCCTATCGCGGCGGTAAACACTTAGCTCGACGCATGCCGCCGCCACCAGGCTACCGGCAAAGCCCACCGCATTTCGCCACTTCCGCTCACCGCCGCCTATCGCCATCGACTTTCTCGATGCTGCCTGTGGTCGACCCAGCTCCGCTCGGTTGGGCAATCTGTCGTACTGAGGATTCTTTCTCATGGACGACAAGGTAACTAATTTAATGAGATATTATATCATCTCTTATCCCAGTTCATCTACTTCCTTTAATCACCTGGAGAAGCAGTGAATTCATTTTTATTCGAGCTGATTTGTGGGTTTTCTTACATTCATAGAATGTACAATGCGCCCACACTTCAGTACTTTGCGACCTCCACCAGAGATTCCATCTCACTGTACCAGATAACTTGAGGATGTGCGCGGTATGTTAAATCCCACCCTAAATCGGTTGGCAAGGCCTACTTTCCTGAACATATTCTAAATATTGCTACATTTGGATAGAAGGTGCCACATGCACCATATACGTCAAAGGGGATTTTCCCCCTCTTCTTTCTATATTAGGAAAATTAATGATGTATTGTTCTTTTGATTACTCTCATATTTCCATGACATCATGTTTACCCTATCTGTTTAATTATTGATTTTTTGTCCTTCGATTTCAACTGTTGTACAATTCTTTCAATTTGGGCCCATATTTGCATGTTACCATATTTTGTTTAACAATCCTACCATTTTCTTCAGTACATCCCTTGCTATGCAACAGATTATGTAGTGCACAATTTTTCCCTTTACATAGATCAAGGCTCCACGGATGTCATACTGCACACAAACCATGGATTTACAATCGTTGCTACTGTAAGACTTGATGAACGTGGTGACTCCTATTTTGGCACTGGCTTTTGGAAAGAAATTTCGAAGTTTTATGTATTGAAAGCTGGCACTAAAATTGCACTGCACATAAAAGGGCCTAGTCATGAGATATATGCTAACTTCCCCGACAAAATCATCCGTCGAGACTTTGTTGGAAGTAAGTTTTCTTTTCAACTATCTGCATGTTGACTTACCCAGCAATGTAAAATGAATTGTGTAGTATTTAAGCAACCAATTGTTATTCCCTTTTCTTACTATATTCCTACCTAATAACTTCTAGTTACCAATACACTTTTCTATTGCCCTATTTTAACTAAATATGCCCTGTACTCCCATTTCTATCAGAAAGCGCCACTGACAAGGAGACTCCGAAGGTGGAGAACGGGGCTGCCAACAAGCGGAGGCGGGGCGAGCTAGAACTGCAAGCGACTCCAGCAGGCCTAGACTTCATCAGCAGCCTCCTCGATGATATGTTGAGAGTCATCATCTTCCTCCTCCCAATCAAATATGGGGCGCGGACAACTGTCCTTTCCCGGCGGTGGCGCCCCCTATGGAACTCCAGCCCTCTCGACCTCATCGACACCCACGAGCTCTGCCATGGCTATCGCAAAAGCTTGGATGCATTCTCCAAGATCCTCGACAGTCACCTTGGCCCAACCAAAGGCCTTAGAATGGGCAAGTTTCGTTCCAACGGCATGGACCGAGCCAAGCTTGATGACTGGTTCCGATCCCCCGCCCTAGAGCAGCAAGAGGAGCTCAATTTTGATGATGGGCATATGCGGTCGTTGCCAACGTCCGCACTCTGCCTCGCGCCCACGTTGCACGTCGCTAAGTTCAGGAACTGCCACCCCCTTAATGATGCGCCCACTCTTATTCTACCATGACTGAAGCACCTTGAGCTCGTCACCGTCTGCCTCTCAAACAGTGACATGGAGCGCCTGCCCCGTGGCTGTACTGCAGTCGAGTACCTTCGTCTTCAGGCAATCAATGAGTTGAGTACCTTCCACATCACCTCCATGACTCTTCGGACTATTTATGTGTGTTGCTGGTGCAGCAGGAAGACATCACAAGATGTGTACCATGGTATGGTCATTGAGGACACACCTACACTTGAGAGATTACTTGTAACTGATCAAGAAGGTCCAACCTGTTGAGGTACAACAACCGCCTTCTACCTCTCCTTCTACAAATTAACATTATTTCTAATTTTGAAGATGTTTGTTCATTTGTCATTCAGAAAATGATTTCGACAAGCTTGACCCCGAAACTACGCAAAGTGAAGGTCTTGGCACTAGAATCTATCGGCCCCAACCTGGAGCAAGTTGTCAGTTTCCTGAGATGCTTTCTGTGCCTGGAGAAGCTATATATTGAGGTGATGTTCATTTCCTATTAAATGTTAACCATAAGAGAGTTCAATTAGTGACACCTTTTTCCAAGTTTACAATGACAATGTACTACGATTTTTGAAGATTCTTTTGGAGGATTTCAGTACATACATGTCCCCCCTATTGGTTGCTTGATCCATATGGTTACAATCAATAAGCACTTCTTTTTTGGATTCATCTGTACTAGTTTTCTTAAGGAACTTTTCATCCAGTCCAACCTCTTGTGAAGAAGGCTACATTTTTCTACAATGTAATCAAATGCCCATGTTAATCATGTCAGATCGAAGATGGCATGTTAATGCATTTTACAAATCCTGCAAACCAAATAGGCCTGTAGTAATGTTCGAAACTGCATGTAGGCACTAACATGTTTTATTCTTTTGCAGATAAGATTAGGCCCAGTGGTGGATAATGTGATACAATATAACAATCACATTGAATGCCGAGATCTGTATCTCTCAGAAATTACTTTGAACTCCTACCGAGGGACCTTACCGGAGATTATATTCGCCAGGTTCTTTGTTCTCAGAGCAAGTGTGCTGAAGGAAATGATTTTTCCCTACATTTATTTTACAAAAATGAATGGTTTGTTGATCAGCGCCGGCGCCTGCGGAATAATGGAGTAGGCTCCAAAAATGCTGAATTTCATTTTGGAACTTCAGATGACAGAGTAATCGGAAGTCATCTTGTCAACCCCATACATGACTTCTCAGTGGCTGGCCCCTTTGCAAAAATTGTGACGTTTCAAAACCAGACTTAGAAGCGGTGATATTAGTTTGAACCTCTCTGATATCCATGTTCAGCAGAACATCACGAGCATTTGCAGCTGATGAGCTGAATTTCATTTCTAATATTAGTTTGAACCTTGTAATCTTTGAATTTGAGCCATATAACTCTGTAAGTTGAACCTTGTAACTACTCGAGCTTTTGTGGTACAATCATTGAAATGGCATCATATGAGACTCGTATATTGCTAGCACTATTTTGACCTTAATATGCAATGGTCTTAGATTTTATTAACCATTCTCGAATCAGTTTACCTTGTCGATCACACAACACATGATGTATATAGCTAACTCGACTATGATCTTCGGCATTATTGCACACATTTGGTTTCTTCCACCGTGTGCACTGTAGAGCGTAGAATTAATTATCACACTCGAGTGTCCTTCATCACCCTTCTGTGTAAAGAACAGAAAAGTTTTATGGAGTACATGAATAAAGAGCCCGATGATATGTCTAAGGAATTTTATGGTTTGAAATCTCAGTTTGCCCATCTTGAAAACTTAATAGCCCAAATTTCAGATAAGCAAGCCACCTTATTTAATAAGCTAGCCGCTAAACCGGAAGATTTACATAATGAAAGTAATGAAGATCTAAAAGTGATTGATGTGTCTCCTATTAAATCTTTGTTTTACAATATGAATCTTGATAAACATGGGACTGGAGATGAGTCAACTTTAGTTAAAAGGCGTCCCAATGATTCGGAGTTTTTAGATCTTGATACGAAAATTGGTAAATGTGGGATTGAAGAGGTCAATACTTTACATAGCAATGAACCCACTATTTTGGATTTCAAGGAATTTAATTATGATAATTGCTATTTGATAGATTGTATTTCCTTGTTGCACTCGGTATTAAATTCTCCTCATGCTTATGATCAAAATAAAGCTTTTACTAAACATATCGTTGATGTTTCAATGCAATCTTATGAAGAAAAGCTTGAATTAGAAGTTTCTATCCCTAGAAAACTTTATGATGAGTGGGAACCTACTATCAAAATTAGGATTAAAGATCATGAATGCTATGCCTTATGTGATATGGGTGATAGTGTTTCCACGATTCCAAAAACTTTGTGTGATGTGTTAGGTTTCCGTGAATTTGATGATTGTTCTTTAAATTTGCATCTTGCGGATTCCGCCATTAAGAAACCTATGGGAAGGATTAATGATGTTCTTATTGTTGGAAATTGGAATTATGCGCCCGTAGATTTCATTGTTCTTGATATAGATTGCAATCCTACATGTCCTGTTATTCTTGGTAGACCTTTCCTTAGAACGATTGGTGTAATTATTGATATGAAAGAAAGAATATTAGATTCCAATTTCCATTAAGGAAAGGCATGGAACACCTTACTAGGAAGAAAATTAAATTACCTTATGAATCTATTATGAGAGCCACTTATGGATTGCATACCAAGGATGACAATACCTAGATCTATTCATGTTTTGATGCCTAGCTTGGGGTGTTAAACGATAATGCTTGTTGGGAGGCAACCAATTTTATTTTTGTTCCTGTTTAGTAATAAATAATTCATCTAGCCTCTGTTATGGTTGTGTTTTTTATGTTTTAATTAGTGTTTGTGCCAAGTAAAGCCTTTAGGATCTTCTTGGGTGATTGTTGTTTGATCTTGCTGATAAAAACAGAAAGTATGCACTCATGAAAATAATTCTCATCTTTTACCAGAGAACGATAAAATACTGATTCCAACCGCAGTAGATCATTATACAAATTTTCCTGGTTTTCCTAATTTTTCAGAATTTTTGGAGTAACCGAAGTATTCGAACTACCCAGATTGCTACAGACTATTCTGTTTTTGACAGATTCTGTTTTCGTGTGTTGTTTGCTTATTGTGATGAATCTATGGCTAGTATCGGGGGGTATTGTAGCGACCAGACCTCAAACGGTCCGATCTCTGTGCTTCAGTGTCATCCCTGGATCAGTAATGCTGACATGCACAGTACTTGAAGGATTTATAACAGAGTAGCAATCACACTTATTACAACGAGTGTCTCAAAAGAGAACTTATTACAAGTAATATGGCTTCAGGCCATCTAATAACGATAACAGCGGAGGGCTTGGAAGATAAGTGAGTCCATCAACTCCAACGGCATCACTGAGTATAGAACCACGACCTAAAGCTCCTTACTCGTCGTCTGAAAAGTCTGCAACATGAACGTTGCAGCCCGAAAACGGGTCAGCACATGGAATATGCTGGCAATGTAACACATAGAGAGTAATGGAATGAAACAGCTATACTATATGCATATTTGGCTGGTGGAAAGCTCTATGGTTACAGTTTTGGGTAAAGCCAATTTTTCCCTACAATTTTATTTAACTATCATGGTGATTGTTAAACATTGAGAGCATAGACACCCTCACAATCCCAATTAAGCATCACCATTAAAATCCCAACAAAATTAATTAAAGTCACATGATGAGATTCACATGATAATCCAGGTAGTAGATACTCAAAACTGTCCATAACCGGGGACACGGCTAACCATGATTAGTTTATACACTCTGCAGAGGTTTGCGCACTTTTCCCCACAATACTCGATCTCCTCCGTTGGGATTCTCGCACTACATGGTGTTTGAGAAACGAATGACTGAGACATAGTCTTTCAGAAGCGCTAGCACCTTACGACCTGGTAGACCGTTACACCTACTTTCCCCTACATCTGCTAGTCTACCACTGTAAGAGTTCGCACGACTTAATCAACTATGCTAGAGCCCATAGTAGCTTGTGGGTGCACACATAAGTTTCTAGTATGAATAATCTCATGATCCCTTTGAGCCTGGGTGGCGGTCCATAAAGAAAAACAGGCAATCGCTGGAATACCCAGGTGCCTCAATCCACCCAGATGTGTATTAAAGTTGCCACCTTAAATAAACCATTAATTAACAATCTCACATATGTCATGCATACACTCACCCAATCCACGTCTACTAGCATAGCATGGCAATATAAGCAAACATAGAAGTAACTCCCAAGGGTTTTGTAATAAAACAAGTAATAGTTACTACCTCATCTGCTTTCCCAAAGCCCACAATTTAATTAGATCCTAATCATGCAATGTTTGAGGATTTGTCTAATGCAATAAAACTGGGTAGTAAGAGGTATGATCAAAGTGTTACTTGCCTTGCTGATGATCTGCGAAACCTAGAGATTCGAAGTAGCAAGCGGCGCACTCCAGGTACTCTAACGCAAACAAACAAACAAACAAGAATACAATGAGTACTCATCTAATGCACAGGTAAAACTCGAATAAGAGAACTAACCAAAAAGTTCAACTTAAGAACTCCGGTTAGCAAAAGAAACAAAACAAACAAAACAACAAAAGTCAAACGGCGAAAGAAACAAGCCTCGTTTACTAATCTGGATCTATGTCAAATTTTACAGAAGAAAAAACTTGTTCGAGTTGGTTAAACGGAAAGAGGGTTTCGAGACGAAACTCAAGGCGCTTGAATCGCCTGATTCCGATAAACGAGCGAAAAGTTAAACTAAAAAAAAATCGGATCAGAAATAATCGCGGAAAATCCGAGAAAAAGAAAAAAAACTGACGAACAGATTAACGAACGAACATTCGTTATCTGAAACTAAATGGCGAAAACCGTTTGTTAAAACGAACATACGGACGAACGTCCTCTATTTAACCAAACCGAAAGAAAAACCGATCTAATAAAAAAACCGAAACTAGGGTTTATGAAATAAAACTGATCGGTTTTTAAAAAAACGGCGTCTACATCGTGGAACGGGTCGGCGGCAGCGGCGCACTCTGGCGGTGAGTCGGCGAAGCGGGGCGGCGACGCAGCGCGGGGTGGCGGCGGCTCAGCGGGCGGCGGTGCGACGCGGGGCTAGGGTTGACGGGGCGGCGGCTTGGGCTGGCTCGGGCCTCGGCCTCGCCTCTTAAAGGGGCCAGCCGGGCGGTGTCCTAGCCGGATACGGCCTGGTTAGGTCGGTTCGCTTTTCTTTAAAATAGTTTCGCGCAGAAAAACAAATAAAAGAAATACTAAACGGACTCCAAAAATCCCGAAATAAATTTTCCCCGACTTCTAAAATCAAGCCGGACAAGGTGAACATTTATTTGGGGCCTAAATGCAATTTCGAAAAACGCACATTTTTCCTAAATTCAAATAAAACAGCGAAAAACTTCAAAATAAAAACTTATTTGATTTTTTATTAAATCCTCAATATTTCTTTATTTTGGGAAAGTCATTTTATTCCCTCTCACTTAATTTTATAATAGAAATTATTGAAGATAAAATAATTAAATCGAATGATCCTATTTTCAAAATTTGAGAAAACCCCAAATATGAAAATAATGAAATTCCCAACTCTCTCCATGGGTCCTTGAGTTGCGTAGGATTTCTAGGATCAAGCCGAAATGCAAATAAAATATGATATGCAATGATGATCTATGTATAACATTCCAAATTGAAAATTTGGGATGTTACAGGTATGAACCATAGAGAAGTTGGAATATAGTAAGTTTAACACCAATATAAATAAAGAATGAGTTCATTACAGTACCTTGAAGTGGTGGATTGTTTTCTTATACTAACGGAGCTCATGAGATTTTCTGTTAAGTTTTGTGTTGTGAAGTTTTCAAGTTTTTGGGTAAAGATTTGATGGATTTTAGAACAAGGAGTGGCAAGAGCCTAAGCCTGATGATGCCCAAGGCACCCCAAGGTAAAATTCAAGGACAACCAAAAGCCTAAGCTTGGGGATGCCCCGGAAGGAATCCCCTCCTTCGTCTTCGTCTATCGGTAACTTTACTTGAGGCTATATTTTTATTCACCACATGATATGTGTTTTGCTTGGAGTGTCTTGTATGATTTGAGTCTTTGCTTTTTAGTTTACCACAATCATCCTTGCTGTACACACCTGTCGGTGCAGAACGACACCTACAGGATCACAAGAATCCCTACTGCGGTTAGCGGGGCGCGGGGTCGTGGGAAGAGCGGATGTAACAGGTAGCACACAGTTCGTTTATCCAGGTTCTGGCCGCAAGGATGCGTAAAACCCTACTCCTGCTTTGGTGGATTGTATATCTGTGTTCTTGAGCTAGCTATGGGGCGTGAGGAGCTCCAAAAAGCCGAATCCTTCTCCTGGTCGCCTCGGGCCTCCTTTTATAGGAAAAGGGGTTGCCACAATGGCACACAGGAGGTAGAAAGGGTACAGTGATGCGAGGTTATCCCTCGCATTACATGACAAGGTGCATTTAATGCGTCTTGCTTAGGTGTCCTTGCTTTATCGGGGACGGGGGAGAAACCTATCTCGTCTGTTGTCGCTCCTTCTTGTGTCGACACGCGCCCTGGCCAGCGATGCCTGCGATGCCACGTAGGTAGGCAGGCAGCTGAGGTGGTGCAGTGGTGGGTCTTCACGAAGATCTGCATGCCGCCACGCAGGTGCCTGCCCAGCTGGTTGGGTCGGCAGCTGCATGCATGCGGTGGTGGAGGTTCAGTCGGCATGGGCCTGATGGTGGCCCTGCGGGTGTCCTCGGTAACGGCCTTGCCGGGGCCCCGGCAAGGGTCTTGCCGAGGCGCCTGCTGTCATCCCCGGCAAGGCGCTTGCCGGGGGCCTTGTGGTCTTCCTTGGCTGGGATCCCGCCAAGGGTCGTCGTCTCCTTAGTGCGCATCTGATCTTGAATGTCTTGACAAAGATCTGCATGCTGCCACGGGGATGTCTCCCGAATCCTTGCCCTTTGGGGGCAGTGGACTCAAGGGTGATTTGCCCCATAGGCGCGGGACGAGTCACCGCGGCAAGGGTCTTGCCAGAGCTGCTAGAACTGTCTCCCGGCAAGGATCTTGCCGGGGGAGTCCGCTTCGTCCCCTTTGCTCTTCGTGGTCTTGGCCTTGGCGTCGTTCTAGTTCTCTTGAGCTTCGGTCTTACCCTGGCTCACCTCCCTTGCCTTGCTTGGTGTGGTGGTGCCCGTGGTTGAGACTGCCCATGCATAGTTATAGGGGTACAAAAAGTGTACCCCTCTTTTTGTACACCGACAGGAGCGCCCGGGCCTGGTCCACACATAAGCGCAACGCATTGTTGGGTTAGGCCCAAAAACGGTGCGAGGGCAGGCGGGGCGGTTTTTACCGCGGTAAGGTTCTTCGCGCGCTGCACTTCCCACGACTCCCGCGCGTGGCACGGCGTGGGGAGGTGCGTGTGACGTGGGCAGCATGCGTGGGGTTGGTTCCCGCGGGCATGCATCACATCACAGTTAATGTGAAAGGAGGCGGCCCGTGTTTTCCCCATAAAAAAGGAATAACCGCGGGCGCGCTGCTCACTTTCTCCTCTTTCCTCGTGCCTTTTCCAATCTCAGAGCTGCCGTTTCCTCTCTTCCTTCCTTCGTAAGCTTCCATCGTCGCCCGCCGTCGTTGCTTCGCCATCCCCCTTCCTCAGCCCTCTAAACTTCTTGGCCGCCATGGCGCCCAAATCCGTCAAGGGCAATGGGGTGGCTAAGGGTGCTGGGACTGTGGAGCCGCCGGAGAGCGCGCTGTCGGGGGACCGGACGAAGTCCGCCTTTTTCTTCCCCTCGACGGTTGATGTTCATGAGCTCCGGGCCTCCTTCAGGCCCCTATGGGGAGTGAAGACGAGGGGAGAGAATTTGGGACACCCGGCAACGCGCATCATTCCTACTGCTTGCGCCGATCCTGCTCCAAATCGGTATCCCTTTTTATCGATTGTCTTTCTTGCGGGTTATGCCCCCTTTCTCCGATTTCTTCTGTGACATTATGCACACCTTCGGCTTTCGCCTATTGGATTTTACTCCGAATGCGGTGGCGTGCATGACTTTCTCCGTGCATCTTTGCGAAGGCTTTGCCGGGGTGCAGCCCAACATGGCGCTCTTCCGCCATTATTTCTTCCCTCGGATCCAGCCGGGAGGTGCCATCTCTGGTTGCGTCACCTGGATCCCAAGATCCAAGGGGGCGTACCCGGACGGTGCCGTGAAGGAGAGGTGGGAGGAATGGCGTGGCCGGTGGTGCTGGATTGAGGATGAAGACCCGCCGGAATTCTACAAGGTCCGCCAAGTGCCGCCTGTCCAAGGCAGCGATTGGAGCGATGTCGACGCCGCCGACGGGAGGCTCACTGTTGCCACTACTAGGATTCTCCGGCTCACCCGGGCCGGACTCACCCTTGAGATGATTGGGGCGGACTTCATTCATCGCCGGATCGCCCCGTTGCACAACAAGGGGAGACCAGCCTGGCTTTTTACGAATCCGGCTGACATTATGCGACTCCGCCCCGGCCTCGACCACAATTTCACGGTGTTAGTGCATGCCCACTTTTGCCAGCGGCTTTTCTAGCTTGAAGTGGGTCATGATGGCGAGGTCGAACAGACCGGCAAGGCCGCGAGGGCTGCCGCAAAGGTTGGCAAGGCCATCAAGGGGCCGTTTTTCAAGTTGCCAGCGGGGGTGGTCCCGTTGTGCAACAATTCACGTCGGTCCGAGATCATCGCCATGATGCTGCACTGTAATGCGCACGGCCCTGTCCCGAGCTGGAAGGAGCCGAAGGACGCGGATGGGCAGCAATTCTTCGACACCCTGATTGAGGTATATGTTAATGCTGATGCCGAGCGGCGGCTTGTCATGGACACCACCCAGGCAGAGCTGGACTACATCACCACTAGTGTGAGGGAGGCACAGCTTGCCATGGAGGCCGACAGTGCCGGGGGTGTGGAGGACAAGGCCGCAACGGCTGCGGAGGAAGAGGAGCTTGCCCGGTGGGCGGCGGCCACCGAGGAGGCCGGCAGCGCTGACACCGGTGCTCTGCTTGTCGAAGACGCGACTGACGAGTCGTCGGAGGAGGAGGACGTGGCGGCGGGCTCGATGCCAACCAGGGGAAGAGGGCAAGTCCCGCGGCGGGCTGGCTCCGGCGAGCCGGTCCAGCCCAGCAGGGCTACGCGGCCTCAATTGACCCTGGAGGGGTCTGGGCGTCACACGAGGGCCACGGCAGCCAAGAGGCTGACGAAGGCCGCTGAGAAGAAGAAGACAACAACCCCTTCTTCATCTGGGCGCACACAAACCCCGCCGTCTTCGCCTCCTCCGGCAGATGTCGACTCGAATGTTGACGCGGAGGTCACTTTTGATCTCGGGCCTCTCAGCCCGAAGAGGAAAAGGAAAGTGGCGGAGGAAGAGGAGATAGATGACGAGTAAGTACTCCGTCCCTTACTGCCATTTCCATTCCCCTGAATCAACTCACTTATCTTGATCCGTTTTTGCTTTTGCAGGGATGCAAAGACGTTGGCCTAGAGGGTGAAGAGGGCGAAGGCCTCGGTGAGCAGTCAGCCCCCGGCTAGGGCTTCAAAGACGCCACTGGTGGTGTTGAGCAGCCCGGACAGCAGCCCCCGGCACAGCCCCCAGCGTAAGTTCGTCACCCTCCTCTTATTCGACACGTGGTAGGCATTCAATGCTAAGGTGTTGACCTTGTCAGGTTTGCAGGAGGGGAGCGGCAGCAGGAGGAGCCGCAGAGGGCTACCCCCAACACACCACCCCTATCGACTACACCGCCGCGAGGGGCGTCCCCGGCAGGGGCATCAAGCACGGAGCCCACACCCATGGAGGAAGAGGGGAACTTGGGCGCTGGTGACTCTACCACGGCGCCAAATGCTGGCGGGGAGGGGACTTCTGCTTCACAGCCTGGCACTGGTGAGTCGCCTGTCCTCCATCTCTGTTTATTCTCCTTATTCTTTTTCTTGGCTTCAATGCTCCCATTACTACCCAGGCCCTCCTTCAATAGGTATGGAGGACGTGGATGCCATTGTTGGGAATATTGCTGGGGAGGCCGCGGCGGGGGCTGACAGGATTGCCACCAGGGATGCTGGCGAGGTCGCCGCCGATGAGGCCGCCAAGGATGCTGCCGAGGACACCACTGCAGGGGCCGCCAAGGCGACCAGCGAGGCTTCTGCCGAGGGTGCCAGCGGCGAGCCTGCCGGGGAAGCCGGCAAGGCCACTGCCGAGGAAGAGGTGGTTGATGATCAGCCTCCCTCCTCCTCAACCTCGGGCCCCGGCAGATATCTGAAGGTGGGCGACGATCTTTTCGTCCATATCCCAGGGGCGTCAAGTTCCCGGGCGCCCGCCTAAGGGGAAGTCTTTGACGGCGATGTGCTTGTCGCCACCGGGCTCGAGGTTGTCGATGAGCCGAGCGTTGGCGGTGATGGTTCTCCAGAAGAGCAGCTTTTCCACGCTATGGGGGCCAACTTCCAAAAACTCCAGGCGCTCTACCACGTCCGTCTGGACAAGGTTAAGTCCAGGACGGCAACGGTGGACCAGGCGGAGGTGGATTTCAAGGCGCGCGTTGCCGAGACGTAGACCTGGTTCCACCAGACTCGCGAGGAGCAGAGGGCCTTTCAGGAGGAATTGGCCAAGTGCAATGTCGAGCTCACCATGAATATGGCTGACATCGAGAAGGCCCAGGAAAAGGCGGCAAACTTGGCTGCCGTCGCCGAGGCCGTCCGGAACCAGCATCAAGCCGCACTGGTTTCCCAGGAAGAGGACCTCACCGTGCGTGAGGCGAAGCTTGCCGCAGCGCTCCATGGCAAGGATGAGGAACTCGAGGCCCTTGTCGCATGGCGGACTCACGAGCTGGAGCAGAGGCACAAGGAGGCACTCCATGCCCACGCTCTGGCCCATGCCGACAAAGCAAGGGGGTTGGAGGTGGAGCGGGATGAGCTGAAGGAGCAGGCCCTCAAGCTGTCCAACGAGAAGAGCACGCTCAACAGCGCCTTGGTGGAGGCGCAAGGAGCGGTCATCAGCAGGACTGGGGAGCTCTCCGAAGCGCAAAACTCCGTCAGAGATCTCAAGCTGAAGCTGGAGGATCTCAAGAAGATGTTGTCGGAGAGCAGGGCTCGGGAGGAGATCTTGACCAGGAGTCTGGAGGAGGAGAAGCAGCTGCGGGCGAACGAGGCCGCCTCCCATCAGGAATACGTGGCGGGCGAGAACAGATGGATCAACCGTCTGGAGGACGTCGCCGGCAGGGTCACCTCACAGTTGGCCACCATGGGGATGCCAAACGTGAGGTACGCCCCTGAGCGCAGCGGGACCGTCAACACCAAGCTGACTCTGTTCTTCGAGGGCGTCCTTGGAGCCTTGGCTTATCTTCACTCCAGCAGAGCGGCCACGTTGGCCGGGGAAGCCCGGCAACTTTGCCGTGGCGTCATGACCAAGGTCCTCACCAAGATGGCGTACTGGAATCCCGACCTCGACTTCGGTGCCGCGATGGATAGCTTGCCGGAGGGTACTGACCTCACGGTGCTCAAGGAGCGCATCAAGCCCGTCATCAGCAGCATCAAGCCCGTCATCAGCAGCATCAAGCCCGTCATCAGCAGCATCGATGAAATCAAGAGGGTGGAAGGCTAGCGCCGGTATTAGGCATCCCGTTCTTCACCGCCGTTGCAGGTTCACGACAAAGACAAATTTCATCTTTAGTTAGAACCGCAGCAATGATGTGATGTAATATAACTTTGCAGTACTTTTAATTTCATGCACGTTATTTCCCCGTTCAATTCCTCTTTGTATGCGCGCCCTACGTCGATTGGGTAGGCTCGCCGGCGCGGAAGCCCCTAGCGATGTTTTGGGGACGGATCCCCATGGGCCTGCTGGGTACACGTGCTGCCGGACGAGCCACCTTTCCGTTCTGAACGCGGCCGCTTGAACTGTCGAGCTTGACTCGAGTCAGAATCGAGGGCGTTGTTGATCGCAGAAGGCTACTCTGCCATTCTCGACGTAGCCGCTTGAGCTGTTGAGCAGACTCGAAACATGGCAAGGGCGTCGCCGATCATGGGAGAGCCCCCCCTGGCGTGCAGGTCTCTCATACAAAGGCGTGACATCTCGGGGGGGGGGGATAACCTCATATAAGAAGGATAGAACAAATAAGGGTTCAGTGCAACTTAGCTTCTGTTTGTAGTCGCTCGAGCGCTGATCTTCCGGCCTCTTTCCTCTCCAAGAGCCACAAAGACGAAGGAGTGCTGGGCTGATTGCTAGAGCCGATTCTCACAACGGCTCCCCCTACCTGGCGCGCCAAAGATGTCGGTGGGAACGACACCTATGGGATCACAAGAATCCCTACTGCGGTTAGCGGGGCGCGGGTTCGTGGGAAGAGCGGATCTAACAGGTAGCACACAGTTCGTTTATCCAGGTTCGGGCCACAAGGATGCATAAAACCCTACTCCTGCTTTGGTGGATTGTATATCTGTGTTCTTGAGCTAGCTATGGGGCGTGAGGAGCTCCAAAAAGCCGAATCCTTCTCCTTGTCGCCTCGGGCCTCCTTTTATAGGAAAAGGGGTGGCCACAGTGACACACATGAGGTGGAAAGGGTACAGTGATGCGAGGTTATCCCTCGCATTACATGACAAGGCGCATTTAATGTGTCTTGCTTAGGTGTCCTTGCTTTATCGGGGACGGGGGAGAAACCTATCTCGTCCGTCGCCGCTCCTTCTTGTGTCGACACGCGCCCTAGCCAGCGATGCTTGCGATGCCACGTAGGTAGGCAGGCAGCTGAGGTGGCACAGTGGTGGGTCTTCACGAAGATCTGCATGCCGCCACGCAGGTGCCTGCCCAGCTGGTTGGGTCGGCAGCTGCATGCATGCGGTGGTGGAGGTTCAGTCGACGTGGGCCTGATGGTGGCCCTGCGGGTGTCCTCGGTAAGGGCCTTGCCGGGGCCCCGGCAAGGGTCTTGCCGAGGCGCCTGCTGTCATCCCCGACAAGGCGCTTACCGGGGGCCTTGTGGTCTTCCTTGGCTGGGATCCCGCCAAGGGTCGTCGTCTCCTTAGTGCGCATCTGATCTTGAATGTCTTCACAAAGATCTGCATGCCGCCGCGGGGATGTCTCCCGAATCCTTGCCCTTTGGGGGCAGTGTACTCAAGGGTGATTTTCTCCGTAGGCGCGGGACGAGTCGCCGCGGCAAGGGTCTTGCCGGGGCTGCTAGAACTGTCTCTCGGCAAGGATCTTGCCGGGGGAGTCCGCTTTGTCCCCTTTGCTCTTCGTGGTCTTGGCCTTGGCGTCGTTCTAGTTCTCTTGAGCTTCGGTATTAACCTGGCTCACCTCCCTTGCCTTGCTTGGTGTGGTGGTGCCCGTGGTTCAGACTGCCCGTGCACAGTTATAGGGGTACAAAACGTGTACCCCTCTTTTTGTACACCGACAACACCTTTTGGAGAGACACACATGAATCGGAATTTATTAGAATACTCTATGTGCTTCACTTATATCTTTTGAGCTAGATATTTTTTCTAGTGCTTCACTTATATCTTTTTAGAGCACGGTGGTGGTTTTATTTTATAGAAATTGTTGATCTCTCGTGATTCACTTATATTATTTTGAGAGCCTTTTAGAACAGCATGGCAATTTGCTTTGGCTATAAAATTAGTCCTAATATGATAGGCATCCAAGATGGGTATAATAAAAACTTCCATATAAAGTTCATTGAATACTATGAGAAGTTTGATACTTGATGATTGTTTTGAGATATGAAGATGCTAATATTAGAGTCGTGCTATTTGTGTAATTGTGAATTTGAGAAATACTTGTGTAGATATTTGCAAGTCCCGTAGCATGCACGTATGGTAAACATTGTGTGACAAATTTGAAGCATGATGTGTTCTTTGATTGCTTTCCTTATGAGTGGCGGTCGGGGACAAGTGAAGGTCTTTTCCTACCAATCTATCCCCCTAGGAGCATGCGCGCAGTGCTTGGTTTTGATGACTTGTATATTTTTGCATAAGTATGTGTGTTCTTTATGACTAATGTTGACTCCATGGATTATACGCACTCTCACCCTTCCATCATTGCTAGCCTCTTCGGTACCGTGCATTACCCTTTCTCACCTCGTGAGTTGCTGCAAACTTCGCCGGTGCATACAAACCCTGTGATATGATAAACTCTATCACACATAAGCCTCCTTATATCTTCCTCAAAACAGCCACCATACCTACCTATTATGGCATTTCCATAGCCATTCCGAGATATATTGCCATGCTACTTTCCACCGTTCCGTTTATTATGACACGCATCATCATTGTCATATTGCCTTGCATGATTATGTAGTTGACATCGTATTTGTGGAAAGCCAGCATGCATAATTTTTCATACATGTCACTCTTGATTCATTGCCCATCCCGGTACACCGCCGGAGGCCATATAGAGTCATATTTTATTCTAGTATTGAGTTGTAAATAAATAGAAGTGTGATGATCATCATTATTATAGCATTGCCCCATGTGAGAAAAAAAGAGAAAGGCCAAAAAAAAGAGAAATGCCAAATAAAAAATGAGAGAAAAAGAGAGAAGGGGCAATGCTACTATCCTTTTTCCCCACTTATGCTTCAAAGTAGCACCATGATCTTCATGATAGAGAGTCTCTTATTTTGTCACTTTCATATACTAGTGGGAATTTTTCATTATAGAACTTCACTTGTATATTCCAAAAATGGGTTTCCTCAAATTCCCTAGGTCTTCGTTATCAAGCAAGTTGGATGCACACTCACTTAGTTTCTTTTGTTGAGTTTTCATACATTTATAGCTCTAGTGCATCTGTTGCATGGCAATCCCTACTCCTCACATTGACATCAATTGATGGGCATCTCCATAGCCCGTTGATTAGCTGCGTCAATGTGAGACTTCCTCCTTTTTTGTCTTCTCCACACAACCTCCATCATCATATTCTATTCCACCCATAGTGCTATGTCCATGGCTCGCGCTCACGTATTGCGTGAAAGTTGAAACATTTTGAGAATACTAAAGTATGAAACAATTGCTTGGCTTGTCATCGGGGTTGTGCATGATGACAGCATTTTGTGTGATGAAGATGGATCATGGCCAAACTATATGATTTTGCAGGGATGAGCTTTCTTTGGCTATGTTATTTTGAGAAGACATAATTGCTTCGTTAGTATGCTTGAAGTATTATTATTTTTATATCAATATTAAACTTTTGTCTTGAATCTTTCGGATCTGAACATTCATACCATAATATAGAATATTACATTGAAAATTATGTTAGGTAGAATTCCACATCAAAAATTCCGTTTTTTCATTTACCTACTTGAGGACGAGCAGGAATTAAGCTTGGGGATGCTGATATGTCTCCAACTTATCTATAATTTTTTATTGTTCCATGCTATTATATTATCTGTTTTGGATGTTTAATGGGCTTTAATATACTATTTTATATTATTTTTGGGACTAACCTATTAACTGAAGGCCCGATGCAAATTGCTTTTTTTTGTGCCTATTTTAGTGTTCTGCGGAAAAGGAATATCAAACGGAATCCAAACGGAACTAAACCTTCACGAGGATTTTTTTTGGAACAAACGCAATCCTGGAGACTTGGAGTGGAGGTCAAGGAAGCAACGAGTCGGTCACGAGGTATGGAGGCGCGCCCCCCACCCTCGTGGGCCCCTCATAGCTCCACCAACCTACTTCTTTTGCCTATATATACTCTTATACCCAGAAAACATCCAGGGGAGCCACGGAACCACTTCTCCACCGCCGCAACCTTCTGTACCCGTGAGATCCCATCTTGGGGCCTTTTCCGGCGATCTGCCGGAGGGGGATTCGATCACGGAGGGCTTCTACATCAACACCATAGCCTCTCCGATGTTGTGTGAGTAGTTTACCACAGACCTTAGGGTCCATAGTTATTAGCTAGATGGCTTCTTCTCTCTCTTTGGTTCTCAATACAAAGTTCTCCTTGATGTTCTTGGAGATCTATTCGATGTAATCCTTTTTGTGGTGTGTTTGCCGAGATTCAATGAATTGTGGGTTTATGATCAAGATTATCTATGAAAAATATTTGATTCTTCTTTGAATTCTTATATGCATGATTTGATATCTTTGCAGGTCTCTTTGAATTATCAGTTTGGTTTGGCCTACTAAATTGATCTTTATTGCAATGGGAGAAGTGCTTAGCTTTGGGTTCAATCTTGCGGTGCTTGATCCCAGTGACAAAAAGGGAACCGACACGTATTGTATTGTTGCCATCGAGGATAAAAAGATGGGGGTTATATCATATTGCTTTAGTTTATCCTTCTACATCATGTCATCTTGCCTAATGTGTTACTCTGTTCTTATGAACTTAATACCTCTAGATGCATGCTGGATAGCGGTCGATGTGTGGAGTAATAGTAGTAGATGCAGAATCGTTTTGGTCTACTTGACACGGACGTGATGCCTATGTTCATGATCATGCCTAGATATTCTCATAACTATGTTCTTTTCTATCAATTGCCCGGCAGTAATTTGTTCACCCACCGTAATATATGCTATCTTGAGAGAAGCCACTTGTGAAACCTATGGCCCCTGGGTCTACTTTATATCATATAAGTTTCCAATCTATAATTCTACTTTACTATTTATTTTGCAATCTTTACAAAAAAAATACCAAAAATATTTATCTTATTATCTTTATCAGGTCTCACTTTTGCAAGTGGCCGTGAAGGGATTGACAACCCCTTTATTGCGTAGGTTGCAAGGTTCTTGATTGTTTGTGCAGGTATTAAGCGATTTGCATGTAGTCTCCTACTAGATTGATACCTTGGTTCTCAAAAACTGAGGGAAATACTTACGCTACTTTGCTGCATCACCCTTTCCTCTTCGAGGGAAAACCAACGCATGCTCAAGAGGTAGCAGCTGCTAATGCCGGCCTCACCGACTTCATCGCAGATGAGTGTGAACAGCACCAAATCCTCACAAACATTTTTGTTCAGAGCTTTACTTTCCTGCCTAGGAATAATCCTCCTGAAGTTACCTTTGATTTATATGTTAAAAACCATCAGATACCACTTACTGAATTTTGTAACATATGCCTGATCCCCTCTGATGGGAGCTTGGCCGAGCCTAGGCCGACTAGGTTTGAGGCATTTTATCGCACTTTGACCGTGGGAGATGAGAGAGGGGTGTCAGCTACCACTGCCGCTGGCTTGCATTTTCCTGTTCTTTGTTACTTTGCACTTCTCATTGCAAAATGCTTGCTTGCTAGGGAAAAGGTGGGAGCAGTTAGCTCACCAGACCTTGCTATTTTACATCGTGCATTAGAGGGCAACAACACTTATAGCTTGGGAGCTATTATGGCTCGTCGCCTCCATCTTAACAAATCTCAGGGTAAAATCGATGGTGGGATTTATGCTACTCGCTTGGCGGCCCACTTTAATGTTGGGATACGCCCTCATGATTACCCCTGACCAAGGTTTACCTAGACCATGCAGCCATGGAGCATCATCATTTTCTTGCACGAGATTATCCTGACATTCCTATTCATTATAACTTGGTATTTAGTGTTGAAACTCATGATATAATTCCATTGCCAGCCCCTGCTTTGTTTGATCCTGTTGCCAGGGGCGAATATAAGATCATGCCTGCAGACATCATCGCCTACCGAAATGCTCAGGCTGCTACGGAGGAAGCACATCAGGAGCCTCCGCAGTGGGATGCCCACTCCTTAGTACCCCTACTACCATCCAGACTATTGATCGACTACCAAGTTAGGACAAAAGCCTAAGCTTGGGGGAGTACGTGTTTCTCACCGACATTACATTCATGTCCAGTTATTCATCTTGTTGGTGTTCACACTTTTTCATTGTATCATCCATGCTTGGATTTATTTTTCTTGCTTTCTTCTTGTGTGTTTGAAAAACTTTAGGAAAACCCAAAAAATTAGTTGTAGCTAATTTACTTTCTATGCATGCTTACTTGTAATATTAAACAAAAAAACCCAAAAAATATCCTTGTTCTTCTTTTGCTTGTTGGGAGTTCTCCCGTGTAAATAGTTTTTCTCGTTTTTGCTTTTCCCTTTTATTTGGTTGTTCAAGAAAACCAAAAATTCCAAAAATATTTCAGTCTGTTTCTCTGAATTTCTTTACTTTTCATTCGAGTTGTACCAAGGAGAAGACCACGATGAAAATGTTAAGTTTCTCTCATATTTATAACTGTTGAACTAATAAAGAGCCCATTTTACCTTGTCTTCTCATGTTGAATAAAATGTTTTGCAAATTCCAGCTTAGTCCATGGCCCTCTTGCACTATTACTATTTTCACATCGTTCGGTCGTGCAAGTGAAAGGAAATAATGATGATATTCGATGAACTGGCCGTGGCAGAGAGAAACTAGTATGAAATCGACTTGTTCTGTTTGTGTAAATACGTTTAACCTAGTATCCATGATACAGCCCATTAAGATTAAACATGTTTGCAATGACAATTAGAGATTATAGTTTCTCATGCCATGCAGAAGTAGCCGGGAGTGAATAATGATTTATCTTGGATATCAACATTGCGTTAAAATGATTGTGATGTAGTATGATGATATGGTATCCTCCTTTGAATGTTCAAGTGGCTTGACTTGGCACATGTTCATGCATGTAGTTGAATCAAAACCAACATAGCCTCTATGATATTTTTGTTCAAGGTGATCATATCCTACTCATGCTAGTGTCCAATGTTACTTATGCATAATGCATGATCATGATCGTTGTTGCTCTCTAGCTGGCCGCTTCTCAATCTATTTGCTAGCCTTCACCTGTACTAAGTGGGGATTCTGCTTGTACATCAAAAACCCTAAACCCAAAGTTATTCCAGATGAGTCCACCATATCTACCTATATGCGGTATTACCCTGCCGTCCTTGGTAAATTTGCATGTGTCACCTCTAAAAACTTCTAAAAAATATATTTGTTTTGTGTGCGTGGATCATTCATGGAATGACAGGAGGTGGTCGGTATCTTCCATGCGAAGCGGGTTATTCTCAGGTCGAGTGTTTATTCACTCGCCATCGCACGAGAAAATGGTGGTAATAGGGATGCCCAGTCCCAAACCGCAAAATACAAAAAGAGTTAATGGCTCGAATAATCAAACAAAAACTCCTAGTGGAGTCAAAAACTTTACTTTTATCGCTTGGGAACCGCCACTAGCTTGTTTAGCATGGGAGATATTGATAACTTATGGTCATTAAGTAAATGAGAAGGGTGCATGCCTCAAAATATCATTTATCTCTTTTTAAAACTTGAGCTCTGGCACCTCTGCAAATCACTGCTTCCCTCTGCGAAGGGACTTTCTATTTACTTTTATGTTGTGCCATCACCTTCTAAAATAAGCGCTAGAAACTGAGAGAGCATAGCTGTCATGACTTATGCATTGTGTGTAGCTAATGTTGGGTGCATCATGACTGGATCTTTCCTACCATGAATTACAATGTTTATTCGCTGCTTGGACTTTGGAGGTGCTCTACATTTATGTTTTGCGATCTCAGAAAGGGCTAGCGAGATACCACTATTGTCATATTATATCATGGTTGTTTTGACAACGTGTTGCCGTTTGAGATGTCTTATTATTGCTCGCTAGCTGATTGTGTCATTGATATGAGTTAATATACTCTTTAAGAGTTATTGTCGGCATGGTTAGTTATAATGTTGGCTGAAAACCTGGGTGCTATTTAAGCTTATTTATGCAAAAAGAGAAAAAGAGTTCGTAAAAGTTTTTCTTTTTCACTTTCAGTTTATCAACTGAATTGCCTGAGGACAAGCAAAGGTTTAAGCTTGGGGGAGTTGATACGTCTCCTACATATCAACTTTTCCTAACGCTTTTCCTCTGTTTTGGAATCTAATTTGCATGATTTGAATGAAACTAACCCCGGACTGACGCTGTTTTCAGCAGAACTACCTTGGTGTTGTTTTTGTGCAGAAATAAAAGTTCTCGGAATGGAATGAAACTTTGCGAGGAATTTTTATATAATATATAAGAATTTATGGAGCCAAGACTAGTGCGCGTCGGTCCTAAACAAATGGTTTAAACCCCCTTTCCGTGATGGCATTTGGAACCATCGCCAAGTGAGTCTGGGCGATAGGTGGGTCCTTCCACACGACCCAGAAACCGTCAGGGATAGGGCCCCTACAGTACTCCTACTCATTTCTTCTCGCATTGCCATCGCAGTCGGTATTCATTGGTGCTACGTTTATGATGCGCGGCCCGTCACAAACGGTTCACTATTATATAACGTGTATTATGCGCGGCCCATCACAAACATTCACCGTTAAGAAGATTAGTTAATCGTCGTACAAGTGTCGGACAAGATAACGAAATGTCAGACCGTCGTAACATCGTCGTACACGACAACTATCGCATACGCTATTTTGTGGTGCAACATTTACAATGCATACTTCATCAGAAATAGTTCATGGTTGCGAATCGTGTATGATAAGGCAACTAACACAAACGTTTAGTTTGCCCGCACCGTTTGTGATATTGTCTGACATCGCACACGCTTTGCAAATGGAAACCTGTGCATGCTTGCACACGTTTCCTCTCTGTGAACCGTCTCGGATTATGGTGCATACCACAAATGTTTGTGTTTTACAAACCGTGTGTGCCGTAACAACCTGGAGAGCGTAATTTCACCATAATTTAATTGCTGCTTTCCCAAATTGTACTGAATTTGGATTTTAATTTCAGTGTATGCTACAACTTTATTCATATCCATTAGGTTCAAACAACTAATGCATTATTCGATTCATAGGTACATATGTTCAATAATTACATAACAACTAAATAAAGAATGATGAACCATAGTTGTATACTTGTACTATTAAAGACGGTAGAGAAAGAGGCGAAATATATTCTGATTGTTGAACAAGGTGAAGCGGAATGCCCATATTGTGCCCTCCTCCATGCAGAAGGCACACACGACTCTAGTCCAACCCCTTGTGATGGTCGACCGCCCATCCTTCATGGTCTTCATGAAAACATCTAGATAATCATCGTGTTCTGGTAGAAATACTTTAACCTTTGCATGCCCACCAATCATGCAGTTTGAGAGGTAATCTTGAGTAATCTGCTTTGGCAACCACTGCAAAGGAATAAGATTTCAGACATTGTCATCTAACACAACTCATCATGGGCAGTAATAAGAAGGCTGCAGAGTTCTTACTTACCATCCTGCAGTTCACTGTTGTCTTGGATAAAGTGTAAACAAATAGTTTAATTGCCATCTTTGGACCCATTTTACTAACAATCTTTATCAGCTTCCTCACTTGATGCTGCTTCATTGATATCTCATTTCCCCATACGCAGAAAGGGTCGAAACGTGGATCTTTACCAATGACATATGTACCAAAAAGCACCGAGTTAATATTAGAAGCTAAACAACAATGGCACAATGATGTAGTACAACTTTTATAATCTGTCTATATACATCCGTATGTGGTAGTCCATTTGAAATCTCTGAAAGACAAATATTTAGGAATAGAAGGAGTATCTTATAACATCCAATATACTCACATATTAGATGAATTAACATCTTATATTATGGGCCGGAAGGAGTTTAGTTCGTTCTTAAAAATTATCTGCTATTGTATCCACGGGTTAAAGTTAGTTTGAGATAGTTCGGGCTCAAATAACCCTAAAGTATATCTAAACATGAGGGCTAGTTTGAGCTAGTTGCTTCTATAACCCACCCAAAAAACAAGTATCCAACCCAAGAGGTTCTAATTGGAGCTAGTTCTCCTAGTGAATTTATTGTCAATCTAACCCTGCCATCCAAACAACTCTTTGGATGGAGTTAGTTCAGGGTTAGTAATGAGCTAGAAACTAACTCTAACCTCTAGCTAAGTTGAGTATCTAAACAGGGCTGTGTTGTTGTTGTTGTTGCCGCTGCTGCTCTTCTACGTATATCTAGACATCATTAGAACATTAATGTAACACTCTTCCTTGTTGCTATGTAGCCTAGGATTGCATATTTAGACATTAAGTACAGTGCATGTTGCTATGTAGCCTCAGATATATTACATATGGCCCTAGTTAACCTAAGGAAAAATGGGTTGCAGATATATTCAGTTAAAAGTCCGATTCACCAATTAGTCCCTTATCTACCGCTGGCCTATATGGTACCAGCTACGGATATCCTGAACAGCGAGCAGATATAAGCCATGGGATGAAACTAACCTCAATGGAAAACAACAGTCGTTCCCAAAATTGTCCTGTGTAGGTACATCAAGAAGCATGTTAAGCACAACAGGCTAAACATCAACCAAAATTACACATGGCAAACAAAATAATCTCCAAAAGATAGCTTCAGTGTGCAGGTTTAAGCACGCTAGTAAAGCAAAACAAGTGGAAAGGTGTGCTAACTGCAACAGTCCTAACATTTAACAACAAGCAAACATGGTCATTCAAACTGGTATTGTGCTGGTCTAAGTACACTAGTTATGGTTAAATAAAAATGGAAAGGTGTGTTAACTACAAGATGCAGCAACCAAATGTAGTCATTCATAGTGGTATTGTTGAAACTGGTACTGATGAAATTGAACTGCACAGTTCATACTTGCACATATAGAACATCACATTGTGAATAATTGGAATAAACAAGGCATACAATGAACAACCAAAGATAGCATTTGAAACTGAACATATGCTAACTACAAACAACCGAACAATCAAAAAACTTTAAATAGGCATATGCTAGCTATAACCGGCTTAACAGCAAGCAAATATATGGATTCCTATCGGTATGTTTAAAACTAGATTGATGACATGTACTGCACAGTAAATAATTGCACATATAGAGCATCACATTGTGAACAATTGAAATAAACAAATCATGGGTTTCCTCACTTGTCACAGATGGGCTCGTTCCCGTGGTAGAGCACAGACCCAAGATGTGCTCCATGTTGTCACAGATGGGCTCCTTCCCCTTGGAAGATCACGGCTATAGGGTTCCCTCCCTGATGTCACAGACGTGCGCTTTCCCCTTGGAAGAGCAGATGGGCTCTTTCCCATTGGAAGAGCCGGAGAGGGTGTCATCCTCGTGGTCACCATCGATGAGGTCTGACTTGGAAGCTGTTGATCCCAAGCCAGCATCGTAGAACGTGTCCTTCAGAAATGACAAAAGGGGCTTGATGGCGATGTAGAATGGAAAATTGTTGACAGCGAGCCAGAGGAGATCAGCGGCGGGGCCATGGATGAGATCGACGATGGTTGAACCCGAGGGGTTGGGGGTGGGCCACTTAACCTATGACACAACCCGCCTCAGGGCATCGCTGTCGATGACCTCGATGTCATAGCCAGAGGACGAGACATGCCCGCATACTCTAGCTTGCTGCTTGAGTGCCTGTCGCCAATAATGGTCGTTAGCTTCCTCGGTGACGTCGGGCGAAGAGACCGCTATACACCTCTTTTGGGCCAGTCGCTCCTCGAGCTCCACGGGAAGCGTAGCTTGGCTTAGGCTGCGACACTCTGGAGTGGGGGATGGGGATGGGGATCTGTGGGAAAGGGGGCGTTTGGCAGGCGTCATCTAAGAAACTCAGGGCGGCCTGGGTATGGAGATCGGTGGGTAAGCTACATGGGCAAACCGACAGATGTTGACAATGGAGGCCTTGCGGCAACGGCGGCGGGGACATTGCTAGGGTTTCGAGCGAGGGAGTGTGTGTGTGTGTGTGCACGCGCGCGCTCGCCCGAGTAGGTTTTATTTTGTGTGTGTGTGTGTGTGTGGAGGTGGCGCGGGGTGTTTGAGGAAATGACGCGGGTACTGAAAATTTTACTACGCGGGAGTCAAACGCGGGAGTGAAATGCCGGGCTATTGAAAATTTTGATGATAGTGCATCGCACACGGTCCGGTGATAACAATCGTGTGTTATGAAAAAGAAAAACCCTCGAGATAGGCAGATATTTTCGATGCAGGAGGGATTGGGAACAAGAAACATTGCACACGGTCCGAAGATAACAACTGCATGTTATGAAATAGAAAAACGCTCGAACTTGGCAAATATTTTTGAGAGGGCATGCCTCGTGGAGCCCAATGTACTGTGTGGATGTGTGCGTGTCAGGTGCACCGGCGTGGCACACGGTTAGTTTGAGTGAACCGTGTCTGTTGCGTCATCTGACTTGTCTAATGTTCATAAATTTCGTGAAAAATGACGCGAGAGAGGGTCAGAACACGAGCACACTTGCATGTGGACCAAATTTATGTATCAAAAGGGTGGTTTGATTTTCAAATACCAAATGCAACTTCAATGTGGCACCTCTCTCGCAAAGCGCACGGTATTGCTTGCTCCCACCCTCTTGTTTCGGCACAAAGGGAATCCTAAGCTATGAATGCATGCCCCCTCCCCTTCAACCGAGGTTCACCTAGCAAAGTGTGAAGTAGCTTGCAGCCCCCCTCATCCCTCGTGTCGGCATGAAGGGAATCCTAAGCTATATATTATGAATGCATGCCCCTCCCCCTCAACCTAGGTTCACCTAGCAAAGTGTGAAGTAGCTAGCAGCCCCCCTCCTCCCTCGTGTCTGCACGAAGGGAATCCTAAGCTATATATGAATGCATGCCCCCAACCGAGGTTCACCGTAGCAAAGTGCGAAGTAGATAGCAGCCCCCTCCCTCGTGTCGACACAAAGGGAATCCTATGCTATGAATGCAAGCCCCCCAACCGAGGTTCACCTAGCAAAGTGTGAAGTAGAGCTAGCAGCCCCCCTCCCTTGTGTCGGCACGAAGGGATTCCTAAGCTATGAATGCATGCCCCCCAACCGAGGTTTACCTAGCAAAGTGCGAAGTAGCTAGCAGCCCCCTCCCTCGTGTCGGCCCGAAGGGAATCCTAGCTAAGCTATGAATGCATGCCCCTCCCCCCCAACCGTGGTTCACCCTAGCAAAGTGCGAAATAGCTAGCAGCCACCCATCCCTCGTGTCAGCACGAAGGGAATCCTAAGATATGAATGCACATGCCCCCCACAACCGAGGTTCACCTAGAAAAGTGCGAAGTAGCTAGCAGCCCCCCTCGTGTCGGCACGAAGGGAATCCTAAGCTATGAGCATGCCCCCTCCCCCCCCCCAACCAAGGTTCACCTAGCAAAGTGTGAAGTAACTAGCAGCCCCCCACCCCCTCTTGTCTCCATGAAGGGAATCCTAATTAAGCTATGAATGCATGCCCCCCAACCGAGGTTCACCTAGCAAACAGCGATGTAGCAACCCCCCTCCCACACACACACACACACTTTCAGTCAGCGGTCCAGAGAGGCATATATCTCACCAAGATGGATCGTAAAACGGACCAAGAATAATCCACCTTGGTCGTGCAACCTCTCTCTTGTTGTTGGTCAAAGTGAAGGCCGTCCATGCGACCCCGGAGATGGGCTAGCTCGCCAATAATCACGCAAGTAGCTAGTCCCCTAAGACAACCATTGCATGCGTGTGGCTCAAACATATGTATGGAGAGGTGTGTTGTTGAGTAACAATGAACAACTTTGATGTGGCACCATGATTTCGAACTAGAAATCCCCACATTGAGTGAGGGTTAGGTTGACGATGCATATGTATGTTACACCACACTTCAAGCCAACGATGGGGATTCATATATGCCAGCATGCGTGCATAGTATATGCGCTCAAACTTAATTAGGTATGAATCTCACCATGACCTATACTACGATAACACTAACAAAATGAAGAATCCGCCACATTAACCTATCTTGTTGTTGGTCAAGATGATCATGGATGTCCACGCGGCCCATGAATATATAGGCCTGTCGCCGATAACCACACGAGGGAGTGTATTGTTCGAAGGCAACCACTACATGCATATGTATGGAGGTGATGCGTGCATGCATGTTTGAATACACAACATTGATCTGGCGCGTGTGTCAAAAATTGTACACTAGCTCCCCACACAGAGCGAGATCGGTTCATGATGGTGTCATTATACTAGCCACTTCGACTCGATTGGACGGATTCATGCGTACACATCCATATGTGTGTGACCAAAGTGTATCATGCATGTCATCCCAGAGCAAAAATAATAATCCCCTCCTAATTAAAATTAACCTCTCTTGTTGTCAGGCAAAAAGAAGTGATGGACCAAGCGGGCCCACAGATGGAAAGCATTGATATCACCGATAACCGCTTAAGTGGGTGCGAGAGGACCACCACCACCTCTTTGCATGTGGGCCAAACATATATATGTTGAATACCAAAATGCACAACTTTGATGTGCCACATGACTCAAAAACCATAAACCATGCACCCACACAGAGCGAGGTTCATATCAAGCGTACTACATATGATGGTCCCCTTCCCCCCTCTTCACCGCATACTATATGCTCCTGCCGTAATATATTTACAAGTACAACCCAAAAGAATCCTCGTCGATGGTGAAATTAATTAACCTCTCCCGATGTAGGTCAAAGTGATGCATGCATGCATCGACGATGGCCTCGTGGGCCCACAGATGGAAGCGTCACACGTGAGTGTCCTAGCTGGGATATATATGCATGTGTCCCAAAAAGGTGTTGTGTGATGTTTGAAGAACCAATTTCACAATTTTGATGTGGCACGTGCCTCGGTAACCAAAAAGTTGACACTAAGTGAGGTGTACTTGTTCACGGACGCATACATATAGTATATATGCTAGTCCCCTCCCACCTCTTCGACGCGTACTATATACCACCATAACACAAACAAAAAAGATTATACCTTGCTGGTCAAATTAACCTCAATGCCGGTTATTCGTCAAAGTGATGGATGACGACCTCGCGGGCCCATAGAAAGCGTCACACGGGAGTATTGAGTGTCGTGTAGGACAACCATCGACTGCATGTGGCCAATACATTTATGTACGAAAGGGTTGTGTTATGTTTTAAATAATGATTTCATGACTCTAATGTGGCACCAGCCTGCCTAACAAAACGGCCAACCCACACGGTGGCTCACAACTCGTAGTGTACTGCGAGCCACCCACCACCCCTAGACGCACACGCCCACACACACACCGCGAATCCACCGCAACTACGATGCATGTTAAATTTATTATCCCGCGGTGAACATACATGTTACCAAAGGAGGGACATTTTAATTTCAAAAAATTCACAGAGATCATTAAGACGTTTTAGTACATTGAGTAATTGATTTTCTATGGGTATAATGTACAAAAATCAAATTTGAGCTACATGCACACGTGACAGTGCACCTGACCGGGTGAATGTTTACTCCCCATGCAACAAATTTCAAACATTGAGAATCTTGAATTTTAAATTCTAGTACATGCAAAACTTATTTGAAGTTCATGAAACTTATCGTGTTGTCATATGGACACCAATACAAAGTGGCATTGTACTTTTTTGTCAAATTTGAGACCAGTTTTGATGTAATCTTTATCTAATTACAGACGGGAGATTATTAATAATTGGGAACCAATATCCCAAATGGATTATTTATTCAAACCATGAGCGTTAGACCAACAATGGATACGTGCTATGCTTCGATTAAGCAATAAAGCGGCAGCATTAATCATCCAAATAGAAAAACAACATACGTGTCGCTGCGCGACCCGTGTGGCGTGCGAGCAGGCATGAGTTGACAGGATGCATGCGAGCAGTCCACCATGCTGGCAGACGGGGAGGCGTGCGTGCAGGTGTGTGAATTGACGGATGTGTGCTCGCTGCGCAGTGTCATCGGGAGGCATACCAGCAGTCTGGTGCGCAGGCTCACCGAGAGGCGAGCCATCAGTTTGACCGCCGCCTGCCTCTCTTCCACAACTCCCACTACTCCATATTAAGTGCGCCCAAGCGGCCACACCCCCATCCTCGCTACGCACACACAATCCTCTCTCTCTGCTTGCAACCTCGACGCCACTCTCAGTCCTCAAAGCCATCAGTGTATGAGGGTGCTGCCGAAGCGCCCCGTCGGAGGGAGTGGCGATGTCGAGGCTGCTAAAGCACCGGAGCATGACATGGAGATGGAGACAGAGGTTGCCGTCATCGTCGGCGAGTTATCTCTGCACCCTGATGTCGTTGATGGTGTCGAGCTTCCACAGCCGGAGGCGGAGTTCCACACCGACTCCAACGACCACTCCGGCGACGACTTCGACGACCACTCCGGCGATGACTCTGATGACCACTCCGGTGACGACTCCAACGACGACGGACAGCTGGTTAGTCATCTATACCCATTTATGTGTCAAATAGATCATAGGGTTTCTCTAGTTACTCCCACCTCCCCCTTTTTGGAATAGAAATCATGTGGTTATGTTCTCCCAATCCATGAAATCTGAGTAAGTTTCATTAGATCCGTGTAGTGTATTGATTGTTTGAATGGTACAGGTGATGAGTGATTAGTTGTTTCATCTGTGCAAATGATTTATGCTAGTAATCCGACCAGGGTTAGTGTTCGTGCTAATAATTCCTAGCTAGGACTTGACTATTTATTTTGAATGACCTACATATGTTTGTGCCATTATTTTCTTCAAGATTGGTCTGTACACAGATGACCGTGCTTAAAAATCGAACCATAATCTCTGAATATGTATAAATAAATAGCCATAAATTCCTAATCCTACTTCATGGCATGTAATCAGTGATTTGATGCCAAATTTGTTTTACTATATGTATAGGTGCTGTCTGACGATGTTGACATCAAGGATGAAGTTTCCCAAAGGAGGTACAAGAGGCGAATCCTGAGGGAGCTTTATGTGGGAATGCATAACAGACGTATTAGGACCTGGAATGATGGCTATGGATGCCCATTTTGCAACCACAAGATTCATGACGCGTATCTAAGTGTTCTTGCACATGCAAGAGGACGGGCCATTGGCTCCTTCAAGCAGAAGTATTCTCGCAGGGTGGCGCATGGCGCGTACGCACAGTACCTGGAGAAGCTTCAGGACCGTGTCGGCCGCATGTGAGATGAGGTGTGGGATGGATCGAACTATGTACGCTTGAGTATGCTTAATGACTGTTGAACTATGTACTTATGGTTGAACTATGCTTATGTACATGTACGCTTATTACCTATGTCTGAGTATGTTAAATATTTTGCCAAATTTTGGTAAAAATTACAACGGGGGACCAATAAACCAAGGCTGAGGTAGTACGTCAACCACACCCGGTTCCCAAAATTGGAACCGTGTGCAATGACTATCATTTTCCTTGTTGCGTCAATCAGACACGGTTCGCTCTAGCAAACCGTCGCCCCTAAAATACTTTGTGGTACAGAAAACCCTCACCACCCAATTCTAAAAATAAAAAAGGAAACCCTCACCATCCCCACGTCACAAAAACCCTCACCCGCCCGCCACCCGCCTCGGCCCCTCCGATAAGTTCCCCATTCACACCTACACAAGCTCCTGTGCATCTATGCCATGGCACCGCCTATCACGGCGGTAAACACTTAGCTCGATGCATGCCGCCGCCGCTAGGCTGCCGGCAAAGCCCACCGCATTTCGCCACTTCCACTTACCGCCGCCTATCGCCATCGACTTTCTCGACACTGCTCGCGGTCGACCCAGCTCCGCCCGGTTGGGGAATCTGCCGTACGGAGGGTTCTTTCTCATGGATGACAAGGTAATTAATTTAACGAGATATTATCTCATCTCTTATCCCAGTTCATCTACCTCCTTTAATCACCCAGCGGAAATCGCCGTGAACTCATTTTTATTCGAGCTGATTTGAGGGCTTTCTTTCATTCAAGAATGTACAGTGCACCAATACTTCAGGACTTGGCGACCGCCGCCGGAGATTCCATTTCATCGTACCAGATAACTTAAGGATGCGCGCGGTATGTTCAATCTCACCCTAAATTGGTTGGCATGGCCTACTTTCCTGAACATATTCTAAATATTGCTACATTTGGATAAAAGGTGCCACATGCACCATATATGTCAAAGGGGATTTCCCCCCTCTTCTTTCTATATTAGGAAAATTAATGATGTACTGTTCTTTCGATTACTCTGATATTTCCATGACATCATGTTTACCCTATCTGTTTAATTATAGACTTCTGTCCTTCGATTTCAACTATTATACAGTTCTTTCAATTTGGGCCCATATTTGCATGTTACCATATTTTCTTTAACAACCCTACCATTTTCTGCAGGACAACCCTCGCTATGCAACAGATTATGTAGTGCACAAATTTTCTCTTTACATACATCAAGGCGCCACGAATGTCATACTGCGCACAAACCATGTATTTACAATCGTTGCTACTGTAAGACTTGATGAACGTGGTGACTCCTATTTTGGCACTGGCTTTTGGAAAGAAATTGCAAAGTTTTTATGTACTGAAAGCTGGCACTAAAATTGCACTGCACATAGAAGGGCCTGTTTATGAGATATATGCTAACTTCCCCAACAAAATCATCCGTCCAGACTTTGTTCAAAGTAAATTTTCTTTTCAACTATCTGCATATGTTGACTTACCCAGCAATGTCAAATGAATTGTGTAGTATTTAAGCAACCAATTGCTATTCCCTTATCTTGCTATATTCCTACCTAATAACTTCTAGTTACCAATACACTTTTCTATTGCCCTGTTTTAACTAAATATTCCCCGTACTCCCATTTCTATCAGAAAGCGCCGCTGATAAGGAGACTCCAGAGGTAGAGAACGGGGCTGCCAACAAGCGGAGGTGGGGTGAGCTAGAACCGCAAGCGACTCCAGCAGGCCTAGACTTAATCAGCAGCCTTCCCGATGATATGTTGAGAGTCATCATCTCCCTCCTCCCAATCAAATATGGGGCGAGGAAAATCCTCCTTTCCTGGCTGTGGCGCCCCCTATGGAACTCCAGCCCTCTCGACCTCATCGACACCCACGAGCTCTGCCAGGGCTATCGCAAAAGCTTGGATGCATTCTCCGACATCCTCGGCAGTCACCTTGGCCCAACCAAAGGCCTTAGAATGGGCAACTTCCGTTCCAACGGCAAGGACCAAGCCAAGCTTGACGATTGGTTCTGATTCCCCGCCCTAGATCAGCTCGAGGAGCTCACTTTTGATGATGGGCATATGCAGTCGCTGCCAACATCCGCACTCTGCCTCGCGCCCATGCTGCGTGTCGCCAAATTCAGGAACTGCCATTTCCCGCCCCCTAATGACATGCCCGCTCTTATTCTACCATGACTGAAGCACCTCGAGCTCGTCGTTGTCTGCCTCTCAAAGGGTGACATGGAGCGTCTGCTCTGTGGCTGTACTGCACTCGAGTACCTTCGTCTTCAGGCGATCAATGGGTTGAGTAGCTTCCACATCACCTCCATGACTCTCCGGATTATTTATGTGTGTTGCTAGTGCGGCGGGAAGACATCACAAAAGGTGGACCACGGTATGGTCATCCATGACACACCTGCACTTGAGAGATTACTTATAGTTGATCAAGAACGTCCAACAAGAATCAATGTCATTTCTGCGCCGAAATTGACAGTGGTGGGCTAGTCGTCTGACAGATACTCCGAACTTGTTATTGGATCCACACCCGTTCAGGTACAACATGCGCCTTCTACCTATCCTTCTACAAATTAACATTATTTCTAATTTTGAAGATGTTTGTTCATCTGTCATTCAGAAAATGATTCCGACAAGCTTGACCCTGAAACTAAGCACAGTGAAGGTCTTGGCACAAGAATCTATCGGGGCCGACCTAGAGCAAGTTGTCCGTTTCCCGAGATGCTTTCTGTGCCTGGAGAAGCTATATATCGAGGTGATGTTCCTTTCCTGTTAAATATTAACCATAAGGGAGTTCAATTTGTGACACCTTTTTCCATGTTTACAATGACAATGTACTATGATTTCTGAAGGTTCTTTTGGAGGATTTCAGTACATAGATGCCCCCCATATTGGTTGCTTGATCCATATGGTTACAATCAATAAGCATTTCTCCTTTGGATTCATCTGTACTAGTTTTCTTAGGGAACTTTTCATCCACTCCAACCTCTTGTGAAGAAGGCTACATTTTTCTAGAATGTAATCAAATGCCCATGTTAATCGTGTTAGATCAAAGATGGCATGTTAGTGCATTTTACAAATCCTGCAAACCAAATAGCTAGGCCTGTAGTAATGTTCAAAACTACATGTAGGCACTAACACATTTTCTTGTTTTGCAGATAAGATTAGGCCTAGTGGTGGATAATATGATACAATGTAATAATCACGTCGAATGCCTAGATCTGCATCTGTCAGAAATTACTTTGAACTCCTACCGAGGGACCTTACCAGAGATTATATTCGCCAGGTTCTTTGTTCTCAGAGCAAGGGTGCTGAAGGAAATGAGGTTTGCCCTACATTTATTTCACAAAAATGAATGGTCTGTTGATCAGCGCCGGTGCCTCTGGCAGAATGAAGTAGGCTCCAAAACTGCTGAATTTCATTTTGGAACTTCAGATGATAGAGTAATCGGAAGTCATCGGGTCAACCCCATACATGACTTCTCAGTGGCTGACCCCTTTGCAAATATTGTGAGGTTTCGAAGCCAGACTTAGTGGTGAAATTAGTTTGAACCTCTGATGTCCATGTTTAGCGCATCAGCATGAGCGTTTGCAGCTGATGAGCTGAATTTCATTTCTAATATCAGTTTGAACCTTGTAATCTTAGAATTTGAGCCATATAACTTTGGAATTTGAACCTTGTAACATTTCGAGCTTTGGTGGTATATTCGTTGAAATGGCATCGTATGAGACTCGTATATTGTCGTTGAAGAAACTAACTCGTATATTGCTAGCACTATTTTGACCTTAATATGCAATGGTCTTAGATTTTATTAACCATTCTCGAATCAGTTTACCTTGTCGATTTCACAGCACATGATCTATATAGCTAACTCTACTACGATCTTCGACATTATTGCACATAGTTGGTTTCTTCCACCGTGTGCACTCTAGAGCGTAGAATTAATTATCGCACTCGAGTTTCCATCATCACCCTTCTGTGTAACTTTGACCTCATCACCCAAGGGTAAACTTATGACCGAAGTCATTCCACACACTTTGTTTTTACAAAGCCTTTTGCCAATAAACGCCCACGATTTGTCCCTCTTCTAGCCGACGCGTGGCCAAACTAGTCGGGCGGGAATCTTGCGCGGGAACAAGCTCTTCGAGCCCACGCCTGGGTGGCAGTGTTGTCAAGCGTGCACTGGATTCTGGAATCCTTCGCTATGAACGCCATGAAAAGACGTGACGATTACAGGCCGGCCAGCCCCCATTTATTTCAGCGGCCATTTAACCTACCCTTGTGTCTCTTCAACCTTTCGATCGTGCCCCACCATTGCAAGAAGCACACCCATCACGAGAAATTCTTAGAGGGTACCCTGCGCGGCTCCAATGGCGCTCCGAGCGACTACCGATGACGAGCAGCAGTTCACCATGCGCGCCGTGGTGGACACCCACAGAAGGTTCATGGACATCTCGGTGGTGTACACCAATGACCCGGTCTAGGCGGAGCACTCCATCCACATCATGGAGCTCTTGCTTGACGAGGAGAAGTACAAGGTGGTCGGGTTTGACCTCGAGTACACCCACGCTCGTGCCGGGTCTCATCCCAAGGTCGTCGTCACCCAGATGTGTGTGCGCCACCATGTCCTCATCTACCACTACTGCCTGGCCTCAAGGCCTTTCGAGCATTTCGCCAGGTTTTTTAACAGCCCCCACTACATGTTCACTACGGTGGACATCACCAATGATGTAAAGGCACTCGAGAATTCGGGCATTGCCTGCCAGAATCTTGTCGACATCCAAGGCCAATACAAGATCAGGGGTAGCAAGGATCATGAGAAGGACTCACTGGTTCACCTCGCCGAGGCCATCATCAACCCCTACTACAGAGACATGAAGGATTCGTGCAACAAGGACAAGCGTGCCTGGCACTCGGCCTGGATGGAGAAACTCGACAAAGCTCACGTCGTGTACACGACCAAGGAGGCGTGCATGAGCTACGACATGTACCAGCGGATCATTGACATGAGGAAGTCCCTCGTTCCCCAAAATGGCCAGGGATCCAGCCGGAAGTAGAGCAATGGCAAGCGTCGTCGCAACAATAAGTAGATGATTAGATCCTCGTTTCTCCTACTTTAGTGTGCATGTAATTGCTTACTTTGGTGTGTGCAAATGTTATGTGTGTAGTCACTTGTGTAATTGTATGCTTAATTTGGTTATGCAATGATGTCTTTTTAAGTATATATGTTGATGCTCTGTAGATAGAGCGTAGATGGTGTGTGGACAAAGAAAATCACATCGCACACGGACTAAACAATGGAACCTGTCGGTGATGTTTTCATCGATCACTCACAATTGTATACCAACAATCGTTTGCTCACAACACACACGTCTTATTAGCAGCAACCGTCTGTGTTCTTATTGGTCTTCAAACACATTTATGATTACAGGCTTGTTTGTCGCGTATCACACACATCTTGTTAAGTTGAACCATTTCTGTTCTCATGTCTCAATGCAAACAGTTCATCCGAGTGAACTGTATGCTATACATCGCACACACCTTGATCTGGCTGGCCATTTCTTTTGTGTTGCCAAATCACAAACAGTTCATCCGAGTGAACCGTATGATGTGCGGCGCACACGCCTCCATCTGGCTGCCCGTTTGTTTTGTTCCTCCTCATTGTAAATAGTTCATTAAACTGAACCATATGCCCTTCATTGCACACGCAACTAAAACCTGAACCGTGTTTGATGCATCCATCATCGCAAACGTTTTACACATTTCTGGCGGTTTTCATACAGCACCATTTGCGATTATGGCATCACACACAGTTTCTCGAAGGGTCTCTAATCGTGGTTTCGCGTTAGCAGCATCCTGCAGTAGTGCAAGACTTACCGGAGAGGGGCACCTGGGTGGGCATAACCCACCAGGGCGCGCCCCCTCTCCTGGCGCACCCAGGTGGGTTGTTCCCACCTGGTGGCCCCGCAGACCCTGAAACCGACACTATAAAATCCTATTTTCGGAGAGAAAAATGAGGGAGAAAGAATTATCACGATCCACGAGACGGAGCTGCTGCCAAGCCCTGTTCTTCCTCGGGAGGGCAGATCTGGAGTCCGTTTGGGGCTCCGGAGAGGGGGGGGGGGTCTTCGTTCTTCATAATCACTAAACCTTCTCCATCACCAATTCCATGATGCTCCCCACCAGGAGTGAGTCATTCCTTCGTAGGCTCGCTGGTCGATGAGGAGTTGGATGAGATTCATCATGTAATCGAGTTAGTTTTGTTAGGGCTTGATCCCTAGTATCCACTATGTTCTTAGATTGATGTTGCTATGACTTTGTCATGCTTAATGCTTGTCAATTTGGGCCGGGGTGCCATGATTTCAGATCTGAACCATTTATGTTATCACCATTATATCCATGTTCTAGATCCGATCTTGCAAGTTATAGTCACCTACTACGTGTTATGATCCGGTAACCCCGGAGTGACAATAACCGGGACTTCTTCTGGTGATTACCGTAGTTTGAGGAGTTCATGTATTCACTATGTGTTAATGCTTTGTTCTGGTTCTCTATTAAAAGGAGGCCTTAATATCCCTTAGTTTTCAATAAGGACCCTGCTACCACGGGAGGGTACGACAAAACATGTCATGCAAGTTCTTTTAATAAAGCACATATGACTATTTACGGAATACATGCCTACATTATATCGATAAACTAGAGCTAGTGCCATATCGCCCTAGGTTATAACTGTCTCATGATGAATATCAGCCAACAAGTCACCGATCCAATGCCTACGAATATATCCTATATTGTCTCTGCTAAGTTACTACTCCTATCATCACTATTACACTTGCTACAAAACTATTGCTATCACTGTTACCGTTACTGTTACTGTTGTCACTACTATCAAAACTATCATATTACTTTGCTACTGATTACTTGCTGCGGATAATTAATCTCCAGGTGTGATTGAATTTCAACTCAGCCGCTAATACCTTCAAATATTCTTTGGCTCCCCTTGTGTTGAATCTATAAATTTGGGTTGAATACTCTACCCTCAAAAACTGTTGCGATCCCCTATACTTGTGGGTTATCACGGTTCTGCTCCCACTATACATTATGTGATTCTGTCCTCCTGGTTTAGTCTGTATCATTACTTTGATCTTTGCAATTGTCGTCATGATCTATTTACTATTGATTCGGATGAAATCTCATAGTAAATTGCTCATATATTCAACAATCCAATCCAAAAACCTGATTATAGGCAATTTACTCCGAGTGGTTTAGCCACGCTTTTGAAGCCACCTACTTTTAAGGGGGCACAATATAAAAGGTGGCGCACAAGAGCAGTATATTGGTTTCAGATCATGTACTGCTATGACGCCATGATGTAGGGTAGAAACCCTAGGGGCCGCTCTTTCAGGAAAGGAGCGGATCCCGTGATGAACACGAAGAACACGAGGGGAGAACACGAGAGGAAATCACAAATGGGCACAAAGAGGAACACTCAAACCAACAAGATTAAGTCACACATGTGCTAGATCCTCGAAACACAAAGAGATACAAGATCCGAATCCAACAAAGGACGATACATAGGGTAACCATTTCTTCTCCGTGAGGAGGTCTTGATGGGGCCACCCAAGTGGGGGTCTTGAATCCAAGGTGGATCTTCTCCGAAGAGGGGCCGCGGTCTCTCTCAGGGAGTAGATCCGTATGGATGAGCGAAGCTCTGTCTCTCAAATGAGCTATCACAATGCTAACCCTAACTAGAAGGAGGTGGACGAGTATATATAGTTTAGAGCCACGAAGGCGTAAGTGAGGAGGGGATACATGGGCCTTTGGCCCGGTTAGGCATGCGCAGGTGTCGGATGTCCGGGCTAGGGGCCGGATGTCCGGGGCTTCGGGACGAGCCGGATGTCCGGGGTCGCGGCCGGATGTCCGGGCTGAAGTGGAGGTTCAGATGCTCTCTGGATACGTCGGTGCCGGATTTCCGGGGGAGATGTCGGATGTCCGAGCTGTCGGGAGGCGCCGGATGTCCAGCTGTTGAGGCTTGTTCGGCCGACTGTTGGTGCAGCAGTTGGGCGGCTGCACAAGCGTCGGATGTCTGGCCGCTGTAGCTTCAGCAGCTCCGTCTTCTTCCGTCGTCGCTTCCAGGCTTCCCTCGCGGATGGTGTTGTTGTTCCTTGGCGCTTGCACTCCTCCTCGTCGCCTGTAGTGTTCCGACAATACCTATGCGTGCACACGAGTGGAGTGTCAAGTAGTATACCATCCTCAAAGGGGTCAAGTGAGCACGTGTATAGGAGATGATTCACCTTTGTGTATGTGAAGTAGATGTCGCACGTGTCACCCGCCGAACGGACTCTTGACATGGTGATGTCCATAGCATGCTCCGCATCATCTCCCCTCCCTTGGGAAAGATCCGACCTCGGATCTAAAACCAAATCACCATTGGAAAGAGATGGCTTCGCCGTGTAGAAGTGGACGTTCACCAAGTACTTGTCATCTTGAAGCTCGAAATGGGCACTCTCCAATGTCGCACCATCTTGTGGTTCCTTCAAAAGGAGTAAGGACAACAAACACTTGGAAAAACAAATGTGGTTAGTGTTAGTGAAAAACCAAACATTCAAGAGGTGAGTGACCAAAAAAGTGTCGTCGTTATGCAAAGCATATGGTGTGACAAGGGATTGTGACATGGCATGTAAGCATATCAATCGAGCACAAGCAAAGATATCATGGGGACAAGCATGTAAATGTGAGGTAGTGATGCAAATATATGTAACAAAAGAATAAGCATCTACCTCAAAGTCATAGCAAGCATGGGCAAAGCGCTCAATGAAAGGTCAATGGTAGGCATAAGAATCATTCACAACACCAAATTAAATGAAGTGTCTAAACACATGGGTCAAGTGCAAGACAATCCAAGCATAATGTGCATGGGGTGTAGTGAATATCGTGTGGCACTCAACACAATGGAAAGAACAATTGTTCATCATGTGTGAGGCAATCAAGGCAAGCATGTAGCAATCAATGGGACATGGCATATGTGAAGTGATGACATTGTTGCAACCAAACATATGAGAGGAGCAAGTAGTCCAATAATTGGATGCAACACACAAGGCATATATATCATGATGCATGGGAATGTGAAAATCATGAATAGAGGCAATATCACTAACATGTGTGCAAGCAAAGGGTCCAAGATGACAAATAAGTCTCATGTGGCAAGCAACACAAGTAGTATGCTCCACAATATGCATGCTCATGGTTTGGGGGTTCTCAAAAGAGAAGGATATCACCTTGAAAGCATGTCCTTTGTGCGTCCTTCACAATGCCGAAGCACAAGCAAGTATGATATAGAAGCTCCATGGTAGAAGGTGGTTCGCTCTCAAGAGCTCGGATTGTCAACTCACGTGACGTGGAAGTTGACACGAAGTCCAAGTTTCCTACACATGCACAAAACAAAGCAAAGAATGTATGCGCATGGTAGATAAACACATCATCCATCATGATGGTTCTCCGCTCTTGCACATAACCATTAGTAGCACAAGTGCATGAATAAGATGATGCAATAATGGCTATATTCATGGCACTAGGTATATGGTGCAAAGAGGCAAGACAAGCATGCTTCACCAGGAATATGTCAAAATCTCCAAACATATGTGAGAATGCTATGGGGGCAATCTCATTAGCAAGACGAAAATCATGGTTGCGCTCAATACATGGCAAATCATCTAGCATGAGAGATGCAACATATGGAGATATATGATGGCAAACAATAATAATCATGTGCAAAGCATGTAGATGGTTTTCATCAACCGCATGAAATGAGCAAGTATGAATCATCGGTGATGCAACATAAGCAATCGTAGGAATCAAGTCAGGCAAGCTAGTAGTGCGAAGATGCAACATACTAGAGGAAATCATGGCAATCATGTCATGTGAGAAAATAATAGGTATAGGCAATGCACATGACATATCGCAAGCACAAACACAAAGCAATATCATAGTATCATCATAGGCATGGGGCACAAAGAAAACATCACAATATCAAGCAATATCTCCACCAAGCTTGCAAATACACATGCAAGTACTAGAATCAGTCATCATGTGTAATGCAAAGCATGGGTCACAAATGCATGTCAAAGGTATAGGAATGAACATATCATGCAAAGTGAACATGACAAGATGGGCATATAATATGTAATGGACAATAACCCATAGCCAAGTGAGGGTCTTGTAGAAGAAATGCGCGAAGTATTTGCGCGAAGAGAGCGGTGGGAAAGACAATCCATGGGATCCCAAGCTATCGTTGCTCTCTAGAGCTCGTTTTGTCAACTCGTGGGATTGCGAGGTTAACAAGTATTCATGGGTACCTACACAAAAGAAACACAAAGGAAAGAAATTGTGTGTGTGGTAAATGTACACATCATCCGTCATGATGTGTATGTGCACATGAGAGTTAGCACAAGATAAGCATCGCTCAAAGAAATTTGATGCATGGTATAGGAACATGTCATCCATCATGAAAGAATAGTTATTGTGTGTAACATGAAGGGGACACAAATTGAGAATGCAAGTATATGGCACATCAATATCATGTTTATTCATGGGAAGCATATTGTGCACACAAGTGTTGGGATCATGGAATGGATAGGATGAATCAAAATCTCCTAACATGTATGAGGAAACTATGGGGGTCTCCTCATGAGCAATATCGGAAACATCATATGGAGAAAATGGACAACATCCAAAACAATGCATATCCGAAGCTAGGTGGTCATGGCATGGCTTATGAGATAAATGATGCAAAGGGAGCATATCAATATCATCACAAGATTAAAAAATGCCAATAACCATGGGCTTGTCATCTATGCCATATGTGCAAATTGGGTTTATTTTAATAGGATATGCATAATCACTATGAAGAGATTGCAAATATGACATATGATTGATCTCATGCATAGCATATGACAAGTCAAGCGGATTGGCAAACATGATGTGACGTAAATAATTGTCACAAGAAATCCTATGCAACATGGCATCACAACTAATAGACTCCACATGGCAATCATCAAACTCATCATAAATGGGTAAATCATCACATGGGGAAGTCGCACTAGCATGAAGCATGGTAATAGGTTGATCAACATCATGCAAGCAATCAATGTCAAGAATGTCCACTAGTGGGTTTAGAGCATCACCTTCACCTATGTTACCTTGTTCATTCCACTCTAGTGGTGTAGGTGAGGTGGGTAAGACCAAATGGTGGTCAAGATCATCACTGTGATGGAACCATGTGGGGGTGCATCATATTCCACCATGGCCATTGTCTTGTCCAAAGGTAGGACATAGTCGTCGCGAATCGGCATGTCATCATATATGGGACCTAGCACGAAATGAGAAGACACAATAGAGGTAGAGGTCAAGTCGTTAGTGTTGGAAGTGGCCTCACATGACCTATCAACTATCTCACTCTCTCTATGTGGTGGTTCACTCACTCCCTCATGGTAGGTGCACTCAATGTCACATATGGTGGAGTCACTCAGCTCACTCAAGTGGTGGGGGTTGTGGCTCTCCTCACATGGGAATTGTGGCAACACATCATATATCAGGCTAGTGGTGAAGTCGCTCTAACTCTCAATATGGTGGCTAAAGTCACTCAAGTCATTATATGTCATCGTGGTCGAAGGGAAAATCCCATGCTCAACCATCTCATCGCCGTCATCATGGATGAAGGCCAAAGATGGCACAACATCACTCTCGCCTCCTAAGAAGGAAGCATCATCCTTGCTTGTCACCATGTCACTCCTCTCCATAGCTTGGTCCTTGATGATGTCCGTAGTCGTAGTCGTTGCCGCACCATCTTGAAAAAGAGTCAAAGTAGACTCGACATCATCAATGCCACAAATAGAGATGGTGGTGAAGTCAAACTTGGGAGCATCGTCTTGGAGCTCGTCGGGCTTGGACGTCGTGGTGGTACTAGCCTCATGCTCGTTCTCATGGCGCTTGGTCGTCGCGAAGTGAGCTTGGGGTGGAGAAGCTTTGGCCTTCATGAGTTCTTGTTCAGCCTTGAGAGCACCAACATAGCTATCGTCGACGGACTTGTAGTTCTCGAGGAAGATCGTCTTGGAGATGTCGTTGTGCAATCCCATCGTGAAGTGGAACTTCATCAAAATGGGGTCATCCACGCCGGCTCGTCGCAAAGGCTATCTTCATCTCCTTGAAGTACTCGTCGATGGACTTTGATCCTTGGATGGTGTTCTCCAATTGGTGTTGAAGTTGTTTCGTGTAGGTTGGAGGTATAAACTCTCGCCGCAAAGCTCTCTTCGTCTTGGGCCAACTCATGTCGTAGGTATCCGAGGGTGCGTGAAGCCACCATGTGGACGCGTAGTCGTGGAAGTTCCTTGTGGCGCACTTCACTTGATCTTCGGGAGGAACTTGATGTATCTTGAGGTAGTCGTCCATGAGGCACTCCCAATCGAGATACTCCTCGGGTTTTTGAGTTCCATAGAAAGGAATCGCATGGTCGATGTCGAGGTCTTAGTAGCTTGTGGAAGTCGAGGACTTGAGCTTGGGGAGCTTCTCTTGAAGTGCTCGTGGGCGAAGATGTTGTATCTCCATAGGCAAAGATGCCTTGAAGTCGCTTGGTGAAGATGCCAAGGGAGATGGTGAAGTCGTTGAGCAGTTGTTGGTGTTGAGCTCTTGACCTTCACGTTCAAGGTGGTGATAGTGTCGATGCCGATGTGACCTTGCAGGAGATGGTAGCTCGGAGGCAGGTGCTCTTGAGCGCCTTCTCGAAGATGAGGAAGATCGCTTGTAGGACTTGATGAGGGCTTTGATCTCCTCCATTTGAGCATGCATCTTGGCGTCGGTAGAGTTTTTCGTGGCATCGAACTCGTCATTGTTGTTGTAGACCGAAGATGAAATGCCTTGCCTATCCATCACAAGACTCGAGAAAATGTGAGTGGAGAAAGGAGAAGAACTGTACCAAATGTACCTTGACTGATGTTGAAGATGGATCAATGATCACTCAATGATGTAACAAGGAAATAGCACATTTGGTACCAATTCTTGTCGGTTTCTCACACCTACACAAGTAAAAGCTTATGGTGGAGCTCGGTGAGGATAGTGGCCCAAAAATTTGATGTAAAGTGTTAGCAAGAGTCCATAATGTTGAAAGAGATTCAAAAATTCGCAAGTGAAACAAGTAGACCAATAGAAATGAATGGCACACGAAAACGCACACACGGATAGATAAATGGGGTCGTGCAACCACTAGTAGAAAAAGGGTCAAACGTGAAGCACATTAGTGCCGGTTTGTATTTGAGCCGGCACTAATGTATACATTAGTGCCGGTTCCAACGGCTAGCCGGGCCGCTTTCATTAGTACCGGTTCGTGGCGAACCTTTAGCACCGGTTCGTGCCACGAACCGGTACTAATGAGAGTGGTGGCAGGATGTTGTCAGAATGGGGCCCCTCCAGCCCCTTTAGTACCGGTTCTTGGCACAAACCGGTACTAAAGGTCGTCCTACATAAACCCTTCGTCCACCCGAGCTCGCTCTGTTCTTCCCCTTTCCCCTCTCCTCTCTGTTCTTCCCCTCTTCTTCTCGAGCTCATCACACATTTTGCCCAAAATTTGTCAAGATTTGAAGGCCCCCATCCATTCAAATGATCACAAAGGTTAGCAACTTTGTCCTTTCATCTCTCATTGCTAGATTAGCTCTTGCAATGCTTTATATAGTGATTAATTTGTGAGTTTAGTAATTTGGGAGGATATATATATATATATATATGTGCTAGTATTTGATTTATATGCAATTTGAGGTCAAAAATAACACTTAGTTTGCATATGTAGGTGTGGTTTATTAGTGCCTTCTAAATCTCCATCGTAGCCACCGTCGATCGCCCGCACCGTCCCGTCGCCGGCACCACCTTGTGGTGAGCCTCTTGTTCATGAAATTTTATATAAAAATTGATGTTTGTTTGATTTGGATATATAGTTACTCGTATAATTAGCTTACCCGTACATTGTTTGTTATACATATAGTGCCATGGTTTTGATATACGTCCCCGTTGGCCATAGTCCTTGTTATGATTCGGATGTGGTATGTATATTCTCTTTTAAAACTAGTTGCATTTCGTGTTTATGACAAATTATGCCCATGAAGTTGACATAGAAATTTTTTCTAGGAGGTATGTGAACCGGAAATTCCAACCGACCCTATTGCCAAGAGGTTAAATTTAGTTGAAAGAGAAAATGAGTACTTGAAAGAAAAATTGAAAAGAATTAAGGGGGAGAAGATGGAATTGGAGTTGCATGTTGCCGATGTCGTCGATGATCACAAGATGAAGATGGAGAAAATGCGCTTGAAGATTAGAAAGATTAGAAAATATGCCATCGATAGTGAGGCTTGGTATCATTATGCTGTTGGATCCATTGTTACCTTAGTTGCGATCTTGATCGTATTTGTTGTTGCATTTAAATGCTTTAGCTAGAGAGTTATTTGTTTGTTGCATTTAAGTGTTGTATGAACTTTATGTGTATGAACTTGTATTAATTTGGTCTATTCGGTGTTGTGTAATGAAGATGAGCCGGCAATGGATGTACGATGACCGATGCTCTCCCCAGTTCGTTGAGGGCGTGCATACTTTTCTGCTTGCGGCTGAGGCAAACAAGCGGGCGGATGGTTTTATGCCTTGTCCATGTGCTCGCTGTAAGAATGGTCACAATTACACTACGTCAAGAACCATTCACGTCCACCTGTTTAAGTCCGGTTTCATGCCCCATTATAATGTTTGGACCAAGCACGGAGAAAGAGGGGTTATGATGGAAGACAATGAAGAAGAAGAGGACGACGACAGCTATCCTGGCCATGGGTTCCCTGAATACGATGATACAACAATGGGGGAAGAAGCTGAGCTGGTAATGCGGGAAGAAGCTGAGCCGGCAATGCGGGAAGAAGCTGAAGAAGAGGCATCAGATGAGTGCGTTGATGATCTAGGTCGGGCCATTGCCGATGCAAAGAGAAACTGCGCAAGTGGTTTGGAGAAGAAGAAGTTGCAGCGCATGTTAGAGGATCACAAAAAATTGTTGTACCCGAATTGCGTAGGTGACAAGAAAAAGCTGGGCACCACACTGGAATTGCTGCAATGGAAGGCAAAGAATGGTGTATCTGACAAGGGATTTGGAAAGTTGCTGGTAATGATAAAGGATATGCTTCCAAAGGATAACGAATTGCCCGAGAGTACGTACGAAGCAAAGAAGGCTATCTGCCCTCTAGGATTAGAGGTGCAGAAGATACATGAATTCCCTAATGATTGCATCCTCTACCGCGGTGAGTACGAGGATTTGAACGCTTGCCCGGTATGTGGTGCATTGCGCTATAAGATCAGCCGTGATGACCCTGGTGATGTCGAGGGCCGGCGCCCAGGAAGAAGATTCCTGCCAAGGTGATGTGGTATGCTCCTATAATACCACAGTTGAAACGTTTGTTCCAAAATAAAGAGCATGCCAAGGCGATGCGATGGCACAGAGAAGACCGTAAGAAAGACGTAAAGTTGAGAGTACCCGCTGACGGGTCGAAGTGGAGAAAAATCGAAAGAAAGTACGGGAAGGAGTTTGCAGATGACGCAAGGAGCGTATGGTTTGGTCTAAGCGCAGATGGCATTAATCCTTTTGGGGAGCAGAGCAGCAACCATAGCACCTGGCCTGTGACTCTATGTTTGTATAACCTTCCTCCTTGGTTGTGCATGAAGCGGAAGTTCATTATGATGCCAGTGCTCATCCAAGGCCCTAAGCAACCCGGCAACGACATTGATGTGTACCTAAGGCCATTAGTTGAAGAACTCTTACAACTGTGGAATGGAACAGGTGTACGTGCGTGGGATGAGCACATGGGGGAAGAATTTGACCTAAAGGCGTTGCTGTTCGTGACCATCAATGATTGGCCTGCTCTCAGTAACCTTTTAGGACAGACAAACAAGGGATACCGCGCATGCACGCACTGTTTGGACGATACCGACAGTATATATTTGGCTAATAAGAATGTGTACCTGGGACATCGTCGATTTCTTCCGAGCAGGCATCCCGTAAGAAAGATAGGCAAGCATTTCAAAGGTGAGGCGGATCACCGGACGAAGCCTCGCCACCGTACTGGTGCTGATGTACATGATATGGTCAAGGATTTGAAGGTGGTCTTTGGAAAGGGTCCTGGTGGACAACCTGTTCCGAATGACGCTGACGGACATGCACCCATGTGGAAGAAGAAATCTATATTTTGGGGCCTGCCCTATTGGAAAGACCTGGAGGTCCGCTCCGCAATCGACGTGATGCACGTGACGAAGAATCTTTGTGTGACCCTGCTTGGCTTCTTGGGCGTGTATGGGAAGACAAAAGATACACCTGAGGCACGGGAGGACCAGCAACGTATGCACGGAAAAGACGGCATACATCAGGGTCATGCAAGCTACGCTCTTACCAAAGAAGAGAAGGAAATCTTCTTTGAATGCCTGCTCAGTATTAAGGTACCGTCTGGCTTCTCGTCGAATATAAAGGGAATAATAAACATGGAAGAGAAAAAGTTCCAGAACCTAAAGTCTCATGACTGCCACGTGATTATGACGCAAATGCTTCCGGTTGCATTGAGGGGGCTTGTACCGGAAAATGTTCGATTAGCCATTGTGAAGCTATGTGCATTTCTCAATGCAATCTCTTAGAAGGTAATCGATCCAGAAATCATACCAAGGTTACAGAATGATTTGGTGCAATGTCTTGTCAGTTTCGAGTTGGTGTTCCCACCATCCTTCTTCAACATCATGACGCACGTCCTAGTTCACCTATGCGAAGAGATTAACATTTTGGGTCCTGTATTTCTACACAATATGTTCCCCTTTGAGAGGTTCATGGGAGTCTTAAAGAAATATGTTCATAACCGTGCTAGGACAGAAGGAAGCATCTCCAAGGGCCGTCAAAATGAGGAGGTCATTGAGTTTTGTATTGACTTTATTCCTGACCTTAAGCCGATTGGTGTTCCTGAATCGCGGCATAAGGGCAAACTGGATGGAAAAGGCACGCTAGGAGGGGAACAAATAATATGTATGGACGGACATTCTCTCACTAAAGCACACTACACAGTTCTACAGAATTCTGCCTTGGTGGCTCCGTATATGGATGGACACAAGAATTTGCTACGCTCCAAACACCCGGAGCGGTCTGATGACCGGATTACACGTGAACAAACCAAGAGTTTCGCCAGCTGGTTGCAAGCACGTACCATGCATGACACCTCTATTGAAGATGACCTGTACTTGCTGTCCCAGTTACCATCTTCGAATATAATGACTTTCAAAGGGTACGAGATAAATGGTAATACATTTGACACGATCGCCCAAGATAAGAAGAGCACCAACCAAAACAGTGGTGTCCGCTTTGATGCAGAAACCAAGACGGGAAAGGAAACATATTATGGTTATATACAGGACATATGGGAACTTGACTATCGACGTGGTTTGAAGGTCCCTTTGTTTCGGTGCAAATGGGTCAATATGACACAAGGCGGGGTAACGGAAGACCCTCAGTATGGAATGACAACAGTGGATCTCAACAATCTTGCGTATGCAGATGAACCATTCGTCCTAGCCAATGATGTGGCACAGGTTTTCTATGTGAAGGACATGTCTACCAAGCCAAGAAAAAGAAAAGATAAGGAAGTGAATGCATCGTACGATGAGCAAAAGCGGCACATAGTTCTTTCTGGGAAGAGAAACATCGTGGGAGTGGATGACAAGACAGACAAGTCAGAAGATTATGAAAAGTTTGATGAAATTGCTCCATTCACTGTGAATATTGACCCGAGCATCCCGTTAAATGATGAAGATTTTCCATGGCTACGACGCAAAGGGACACACGCGAAGAAAAAGTTTCACACCCAAAGATCTGGGATGTGATCGACTTAACTATCATCACTTTCTTCTGTGTTTCACACCCATGAGGGAATCTCTGTAATAGTTAGGGTAGCTAGTTATGTGTTTTGGCATTTGAAACGCGAAGAAATTTTATGTGCAAGCAAATTCTTTCATGCATTTACTCATTTTTTCAGCTAAATGACCCTGAAATTGAAAAGCATTTCAAATGAACTCAGAAAAGGATGAAAGTTGGCATGGTATCATAATTTCACCCACATAGCATGTGCAAAAAAGTAGAGAGGGTTACCGCAAAAACTGGATGCACTTCGTGTACAAAATGGACAATCTGTTTCGAAGTATCAGGGTTTCGGATGAAAACTCATCCGTTACAAAGACATTTCATTTTTTAAATAACTTAAGCATTACCAAATTGAATATAATGATAAAACACACTAATATTAAACATAAGAAAAAAGAATCACTGGAAAATGTATTTTTAAAGTTAAGTTATTCACAAACTAGTGGTTCACACAAATTTCAAATAATTCAAAATTTAAACTATTCAAATTTAAAAACTACCGGCACTAACTGAAAGTTTCTAAAAACTATCAAAAATATTCACAAAGAAACTCTAAATATAGCAAAAAACAACTAAAAATAAATAAAACAAAATAAATAAAGCAGAAAAGAAAAAACTAAATGAAAAAAGCCCACCTACCGGGCCACAACGGCCTGCATACGACTAGAAACCCAACCTGTTGTTGGGCCAGGATGCAGGCCCGCAAGCCCAATAGGCCCCACAGGGCAGAGTAGCAGAGGTAGGCCCAGAAGGCCTGCTTTAGAGAGGAGCTCGAGACAGCAGCGACAGCGGGGCTTATAAGCAGGTGTGAGCGCCCTTCGGCTAGTACCGGTTGGAGCCCCTCGCCTGGCAGCGCACATCCATTAGTACCGGGTCGTGGCACCAATCGGTACTAAGGGGGGGGGCTTTAGTACCGGTTGGAGCCACCACCCGGTACTAAAGGGGGTCGCTTCCCGCCGCTTGGGCTAGCCAAAACAGACCTTTAGTACCGGTTGGTGGCTCCAACCGGTACTAAAGGTGCCTTCTATATATACAACACTTCGAAAAATTTCATTCTCCCCGTCTGTTTCTTCCCGATCGATCGACGCCGCCCCCGTCCTACGCCGCCCCCGTCGCGCGCCGTTGCCGTCGCCGCCCCCATCCTCGTCGCCGCCCTCATCCCCGTCGCTGCCCCTGTCCCCGTCGCCGCCCCCGTCGCCGTCGCCGCCCTCGTCCCCGTCGCCGCCCCGGGCCCGTCCCCGTCGCGCCGTCCCCGCGTTGCCGCCCCGTCACGCCCCGGGCCGTCACCTCGCCGTCGCCTCTAACCCCTCTCCGATCCCTCGCCCCAGGTGGCCGCCGCCCCTCCCCGAGCCCATACACACACAAGCATGAATACAGACACACACACACGCACATTTCCTTAATTAATTAAGATTTTTGTATGTTTTTTATATAATGTTGTTTTTCTGTTTTTAATTATACGTATTTTGTATGTTTAATTAGTTTAGATTTTTCAGGTTATTATTTTTTCACTAGTATATATGTATGAATGCATGTTAGATGGATATAATTAGTGTTTAATTAGTATGGAATTTTTTTATATAATGTTGTTTTTCTGTTTTTAATGGATGTATAGAAGTTGTTTTTTCTGTTTTTAGTGTTAGATGCTTAATTAGTATGAAATAGCATATAGAATTTTGACATATGCAATGATAGCATAATTAATGTTACATTTGCATATAGTATTTGTTGTCGACGATGCCCGGCCCGCATCCTCGCCATCGACCCGTTCGCGACGACGTCCTACTTCAGAGGACCCATGTCCGGGACTGGGCTCCGCCAGGCTGGCACTGGGAGGTGCTACCTTCAGGGGTGCGACGCTTGGTGAGGAACCCGGCCCCGGGTCCCGTCGTCGACCCTCATCTCCTTTGGTGGCATTCGCGTGGGCCACTTTCGGTGCGGAGGGAGCCGGCCCCGCCGGAGGTGGTACGTCGCCGTGTCAGGGAGGAGGACAAGCACGTCCATCGCTACATGGCTGCTATGGATGTCAGGTTCTCCAATACCTGGCAGGTTCTTTGGGGAGATCACCCGAGCTATGATCCAGTGATGGTTCCTTCACTTTGGTTGTCCACCGCCTAGATTACTCTCTAGTATTCGATCTTTATTAGCTAGCTAGCTAGCTAGTGATGTATTCGATATATAATATTCGAGATGATTTATTCGAGATTATATATATTATTTGAGACGATGTATTCAAGATTATATCTATTATTCGAGACGACGTATTCAAGATTAAATCTATTATTCGAGATGATGTATTCGAGATTATATCTATTATTCGAGACGATGTATTCGAGATTATATCTATTATTCGAGATTATACTAAATTGTTTTATATTTCTTTTGGCATAGTTAAATAAAAGCTATGGCGGACAATACCGACAGAGAGAGAGAACATACCATGTTCGATATCATACGCGGGCCAGATGATGATCAGAATGAAGAAGATTTTGACGGCTCCGAATTTCTAAACAACACCGGAGAGGGTGATATGATATTCGATCGCGACGACCGAGAAGATGAAGTCATGAACTACGACGAAGAACATGTTGATCCTGAAACAACAAACACCGGCGAGGTATACATATTTATATAAGCAGGAATCTGGTGATCATCGCATGTTTTAAATGAGTAGAAGATATATTAACGAATCGATCTTTCTTCTTTCAGCCATCCGGATCGAGCAAATCTTCAGGCAAAAGGATGAAACGAGGCCCGAACAAAAAGTTGAAGGAGGGCGTAAAGTACAATATCGAGGCATTCAAACCTAATGGCGAACCATTAGCGCCTAAGAAGATTGAGGACAAGTTCGTTCGTCAGTGCGGAGTTCTTGTGAAGGACCAACTCCCGATCTCCCTTCAAGAATGGAGAAAGCCAGCAAATCCACGTCCAGATGTTACTTTTGTCGACGAGAATCAAAAAAACCTGCTTTGGGATACTCTCATGGAACATTTCACCCTACCAGATAATTTCACAGAAGCAGATGTGCGGAAAGTCAAGGACGCTGCTTTTAGGAAGATGGCGGTTGCATTCAAGAACCACAAGAGAATGATGTGGGAGAAGTACGTCAAGGGAGGAAGGAAGACTCCAGTATTCGAGGGGATACTAGAGAATCAAAGTGCTCATTGGGACGATTTCATGAAATTCAAGGATTCAGAATTAGCTAAGGAACGGTCGAGAATAAACAAGAAGAATGCCAAAAAAAGGATAAGTTCCATAAGCTGGGGCCAGGTGGCTACACGGTGGCAATGCCTAAGTGGGATAAGTCTGAGAAAGAGATGGAGGATGCAAGTGTCACTCCGGTTACTAAGAGCTGGCCCCCCAGGTGCAGGACTTGGTTCTATGCGCATGGGGGGGAGTTGGACCCCAAGACAGGCAATGTTTCGATGAAGGCATGTCTGAACGGAGCCGATGATGCGCTACTTGTTGCAATAGAAGAGGCTCGATCGGGGGTGTTCCAGCCCAACAGAGAGAACGACGAGCTTATGCGTGCCCTGGGAAATCCTGAACACCCGGGAAGAACACGAGGCAAGGGCGCTCTTCCATGGTATCAGGGGTTTTCGGACTGGAACGCCGACTACAGAACCCGTGCGAGAAAGAAGATTGCGGAGGAGAAGAAGAGGAAGATGGAGGAGGAGCAGAGGAAGCGGGACTATGAACGCCTTCAAGGCCTAGAAGCAAGTCAAGCGGAATTGGCAGCTAAATTCCAGCGGCAGAAGGAGCAGATCGACTCACTTAGCCAGCAAAGGGGGTCTCAGCATCTGCAGCAGCTAGCGGATGATCCAGCATTGGATACCACTGCCCCATCCATGCCGAGAAGCAGCGTGGGTTCCGCCCCGGGCGACGTAGTAGTGCTGGATAGATACCCCGTGGATGACATCATGGAGAACACTAACTGCGAGCTACACTTCAAAATGAAGAAGATATCCATGAAGGTGGCGGACGCCGTTGCTTTTTCAAATTCCCCCGAGGCAACCTTCCATTGCAACCCGATTCCAGCAGGCTATGCTCGTGTCTTGGTTGATGAGGTGGTGGACCCATATTCGTAGCTACAGCTTGACATTCCTGGAGGTGACGACGAGCACACATTGGGAGAGGCCATACATCGTGTCATCCTATGGAGAAAGGATTGCATCATCTTTCGAAGGCCACCGACACCGCGTCACCCGACTCCTCGTCGAAGTCCGCCACCGAGTCAGCAGACTCCCGCTCCTCCAAGTCCACCAACGCGTGAGGCCACTCCTCCTCCTCCAAGTCCGACAAAGTGTCAGGCCACTCCTCCTCCAAGTCCGACACAGCATCAGACGTCCACTCCTCCTCCAAGTCTGGCACAACCTCAGGCCACTGCAAGTCCGGCACAGCTTCAGGCCACTCCTCCTCGTCCAACTCAGCCCCGTCAGCCATCTCCGCCGCCTCAGCAATCGCAGAAGAGACACCCCGCAGCTATGGTGCGTAGCGGTACGAGTCGAGGTCATAGTACAGGAAGTACAGGCGGAGGCAAGCGATATAAATATGGTCCAAACCTCACTACTCCTCTTCCTATGAGGGCTTACGACAGGACCGAGGAGCAAACCAATGCCATAGTGCAGGCAGAAGTCGACGCCCATTTTGGACCGAAACCGCCACAACCGCCAAGGGAGAAAGTGCTTGTGGAAGTAGTTGACCACTTCATTCGTATGGCTCAACCACCAGCTCCTAAGCCGGTTGACTCAGACTATGAGCACCACATCAGGAAGTTACATCGACGATGTCTACAGAAGGAGGCGAGCTCGAGCTCGAGCAAACAACAAGCAGCTGTCAAAAAATGCGGGAAAACCGTTGCCCAGCTGGGAAAACAGGCGGCGCAATCGATCCCCTCGCTTGTTGTGCCGCCAACAACATGTGACAGTACGCGCGCCCAATATTATTGTGGCCAAACAGTTTACGTTCCCGAGGTGGGCGATGTGGTAATAACCCAGGAGCATATAATGCAGGCTGAAGAACTCAAGATCACTGTTGGACAACTTCTCGAGATCGAGGACATGCCTGGGATTACAGAGGAGGAAATAAAATGGAAATATGTCCGGGGCCAACCTTTGGTCGAGCCAGAAGATGTCAACAAGCTCCCAACGAGAATGTATGAATTGCATCAATGGTACATGGACATTACCAAGAGATCCAATCGAGAGTCCCTCATGGTGGATGTCAAGAAGGATGATTACTACCATGAGAAAGCTGTGGCCGTTGATTATTCTGAACTGTTTCAGTTATACAATCAAGACGCACTCGACAAATCTATCGTCAGTTGCTATTGTCTGTAAGTGATTTCTTTCTGTAATTTAAGTCTCAAGCTAGCTGTAGTGATCCTTTTAATCAATCATTACCTGTAATTATCCTCACTATATTCTTTTCTGTGGTATTATGCAGGATGAAGATGTATGAAATGAGAAAAGGTGGACGCTATGGCATTGGGTTCATTGACCCAAACACCGTTAATGAATACACATGGAAAATGAACAAGTATTATGAAAAGCAGGTAGAGGACAGCATGCTAGAGTTCTTGAAGCGCCTCAAATACAATGAAGATATACTACTTCCTTACAACTTCCAGTGAGTCACACTTTCTTGTACTACAAATTCTCTGTTTTTGCCTACTAGCTAGCTACATGTTTTTGCTTACATATGCCCGCTTAATTAAGACATGCAAACGTGTGTGCATGCAGATTTCACTGGATCTTGTGTATCATTAAAGTTGACGCCGGAACAGTTGAAATACTGGACTCGCTACTCAAAGCAAATAGTGACTATAACATCTTGTTTGGGATAGTCAACAGGTAATTTCAATCATTATAAACTATATATCTCGGCCTATTTAGTTCGTCATTTCATGATATGAACTATTTAATAACCCCTTTATTCATTTTCTTTGTCGGCGGGCAGGGCTTGGGCAAGGTTCATCAGCGTCACGGAAGGCGAATGGAAACCAAAGCTGAAATGGTTTCGATCCAAGGTAAGTAATTAAGTAGTACTAGCTAGCTAGCTAGCTGCCATCTCTTTAATTATCATGCTTGATTAATTATTATCTGATCAAATTAAATTCCATTCTCGTAATAAAGGCCCTGAAGCAGGCGCAGGGGACTGATCTGTGTGCATTCTGCGTTTGCGAGAACATTCGCATGATGGCGTCCGAAAGGAGCAGATCTCAAAGACAGGAATGGGTACGCTTGTCAGAACACTTCACAATTTTTACACCATTATCGATATCTAGTCACACAACTAATACACATGCATATTGATCTCCTTCTTAACAGTTCACAGAGGTGTGGGACAAGCTCCTAGAAACGGAGCGCGTAGAAGCACTTCAAGAGTAAATAGCGGGGTTTTTGCTCGACCAGGTCATAAATCCGAAGGGAGAATACTATTACCCGCTACCGCCCTCATGAACCACTTCCAATTGTCATCATGCTCCGAAGGCACCAATTAGGCTAATGCCACTGGCTCCGAAGGCAACATGCATATGTAGGAGAAATTGTATATAGCTATACATGTGTGTATGTGTAAATTAATATGGTGGTTTGTGAGACATTGATGATATATATATATATATGATTGGTTCTACTAGAAATTCTATTTTATATATATATGCATAACGTGTACAATGTGTAGTACCGTAAAATACCAGCAAACGAAAAAGAATTAAAATGGAAAACACAAAATTAAATGAAAAAGAAATCATAAAACCAAAAACCCCACAACCATTTAGTACCGGTTGGTGTTACCAACCGGTACTAAAGGGCTCCCGGCCCCCGGAGCTGGCTCGTGCCACATGGATCCCCTTTAGCACCGGTTCGTGCTGAACTGGTACTAAAGGGGGGGGGCTTTAGTGCCGAAACTTTAGTGCCGGTTCCTAAACCGGCACTAAAGGGCCTTACGAACTGGTGCTATTGCCCGGTTCTGCACTAGTGAACCAAGGAATGAGCTCAAAATTTGGAATCCACGGAAAATGCTCTTGTTGCACAACTCTAGAGAAACGCTAGCACGATTGCTCAATAGGCGGATACGACACTTGTGCACAACCCATAGGAGACAAAAATGCAACGAATTCTATCACAAGTATGCCATATATGTATGATGTTTCGATGCTATGATCCAAGATGATCGGATATGACAATCTTATATGCAATGTGGTATGATTCTATGGCGCTTGCTTACAAGCTTATTTGCTATTCTCTTTTGCTTAAAAGCTTATTCTTTTTTGTTGTATGTGTATGGCCACAATGCGGAATGCACAAACCAAGATAGCGATTGGGTATATGCGGGAACAAACTTGAGGCATAAGAGATGCTATGATGATATCAATATGATATGGTATGTATGCAATGGGTGGTGTAGATCACTAATGTGCACAAGTAACGTTGCCGGCAATACTCAAATGGTTAGTCTTGATAGGTAAGTAATGTTGTCGGTGTTCTGGGAACGGGGGTCCCCAGACTTGCCTGCCTGCGGCCAATGGCGTGGCTGAGCCTGTAGGCCGTACAACCCATCTTCACCTGCAAGCATCCAAGACCCTCGCGAGGGTCCAAGCCTCGCGAGGCGGACAACGCAAGACCTCCTCGGGAGTAGCCCAGCTAGGCAGGCTCACGAGGAGCGGATATGTCAAGGCAGGGCAAACCTCACAAGACCCTCGTGACGTGAGCCATGACGCATGGCACCAGGCGGGCGCCAGGCAGGCGCCAGAGCGCGCAACGTCCTTGTTTCCTCTTTGGTGCTAAGAAGGCAAGCGCAGGCGAAGAGTACCGAGGCATTAGGCAAAGGTTGCTATATTGGTGCAACGAGACCAAGACCAGGAGGACGGCAAGACGAAGGTCATCGTGGAGCCCAAGACGGCGTCACCACCATAGCCTTTGGCAGGCCAAGACCACTTTTGTCAGGATAGCTTGTACTAGCTGCCCCCCTTCAAATTAGCCCGCCATTGTTGGCTCCCTTCCCGGTCGATATTTGGGAAGGGGACCAGGGCCTATATAAGTAGAGCTAGCCACCACCGGATAGAGGAAGAGAGAGAGAGGATGACTGTCGGTGTCAAAACCGGCGGATCTCGGGTAGGGGGTCCCGAACTGTGCGTCTAGGCCAGATGGTAACAGGAGGCAAGGGACACGAAGTTTTACCCAGGTTCAGGCCCTCTTGATGGAGGTAAAACCCTACGTCCTGCTTGATTAATATTGATGATATGGGTAGTACAAGAGTAGATCTACCACGAGATCAGAGAGGCTAAACCCTAGAAGCTAGCCTATGGTATGATTGTTGTGTATGAATGTGTTGTCCTACGGACTAAAACCCTCCGATTTATATAGACACCGGATTGGGTTAGGGTTACATAGAGTCAGTTACAATGGTAGGAGATCCACATATCCGTATCGCCAAGCTTGCCTTCCACGCCAAGGAAAGTCCCTCCCGGACACGGGACGAAGTCTTCAATCTTGTTTCTTCATAGTCCAGGAGTCCGGTTAAAGGTATAGTCCGGCCATCCGGACACCCCCTAATCCAGGACTCCCTCAGTAGCCCCTGAACCAGGCTTCAATGACGACGAGTCCGGCGCGCAGATTGTCTTCGGCATTACAAGGCGGGTTCCTCCTCCAAGTACTTCATAGAAGATTTTGAACACAAAGATAGTGTCCGGCTCTGCAAAATAAGTTTCCACATATTGCCATAGAGAGAATAATATTTACACAAATCTAATCTGCTGACATATTCCATAGTGCGACATCGCACCACGGCCAAGCCTTCATTCGAATCGTTTTATTGTCCCACCTCAGAGTGTTATGCGAGGCGGTTTCCTTGGCACGTCTTGTTAAAGCAGAGATCGTGTCCCCTTATTCTGGGATTCTCATCAATACGGGCATGGGTAACCCAACCGCGCCATTGATTACGGCGCTTGGGAGATAAGCGAGTTTTACCAGGCTGGTGGGGACGCAAATCGCGTCCACCCATATAAGGGGATAAGGATCCACCTTTTCACTTACGCCTTCTTCCTCCTTTGCCTATCCATTTTCACGCACTCGGGCTCCAGCGCCCAAGTCCGCACTCCCCACCTCAACCTTCTCCAGCCATGTCCGGAGCGGGAGGCAAGTGGATGGTCTCCTCCATTACGGAGGGGCACATCAAAAAACTAAGGAAGGCTGGATACTTGTCTAACGACATTGTGCACCGGCTTCCCGAAGAGGGGCAGCTCATCCCCACCCCTAGGCCCCATGAGAGGGTGGTGTTTCTCCCCCATTTCCTCCACGGACTGGGCTTCCCTCTCCATCCATTTGTCCGGGGGCTCATGTTCTACTATGGCCTGGATTTCCACGATCTGGCCCCGAATTTTGTCCTCAACATCTCGGCATTTATCATCGTGTGCGAGGCTTTCCTCCGCATTCGCCCCCATTTCGGCCTATGGCTCAAGACTTTCAATGTCAAGCCGAAGGTGGTGCGCGGCAATCAGGCGGAGTGCGGAGGCGCCATGGTGGGCAAGATGCCCAACGTCTTATGGCTCGAGGGCTCCTTTGTGGAGACCCTGAAGGAGTGGCCATCGGGGTGGTTTTACATCACCGAGCCACGCGACCCTAAGCGGGTCGCAGCCCCCGAGTTCCGGTCCGGACCCCCAACGCGGCTCACGTCCTGGAAAGAGACGGGCCTGTCATGGGGCAAAAAAGGAGAGCTGATCGGACTCCAAACATGCATCCAAACCCTGGTGGACAAGAAGCTCAAACTTGTCAATGTAGTCCAGGTTATGCTCATCCGCCGGATCCTCCCGTGTCAACAACGGGCTTTCACCCTGTGGGAGTTCGACCCGGCGCGGCACCGAACTCTGAGCAGGCTCTTTGACACGACGTACGAAGATGCGTGGAAGATTCTTTTCAAGGGCGCCGAGGCCCCCGCATCCGCTACCGAGGATCGCGGATTCAGCACGCAGCGTCACGCTCATGCGGTAAGCTGTTTTTACCTTTACAGGGTATCAGTTTTTCATAGTTTGACTCCATGCGGGATCTAAGCTCCCTTACCTTTGACAGGATTGGCAAGAGACGTCCGGATAGATCAACTGTCCAGCTCCTTTGCCCGAAGGCCCAGCAGACGCTCGTTTGGCGAAGCTGCTGGTTCCGGCACCCTATGTGGTGCCGGAGAAGAAGGCCTAGAAGAAGGCCACGGGGACTCGAAAGAGTGCCCGACGCCCGGAGGTGTCGGATTCGTCATCCGACAACTCCAAGATGCACTCCTCCCATGAAGATGAGGAGGAGGAAGAAGAGACCTCACCCCCTCCAGCGGGGGAAGGGAAGAAAAGGAAGGCCGCCCCAACTAGGGAGGCCGAAGGGTCCAAGAAGGGGAGAACCCTTCCTCCAGACTACTCCACCAACGCCGACGACGGCGAAGAGGAGTGGCCGCCCAGGGCCAAGCCCCTGGCGAAATCGTAAGTATCCGGATACCAGAGTAACTCGTAGTATTCCTTTATCGCACAGCTTTCCCTTATGTCGAATATGATTATGTAGCCCACCCAAAGACCGGCTCGACGCGTCATCGAGTGGTTCATCGGACTCTTCGGATGTGAATTCGCTTCCGACGGCTTCCTCCCCCCGCCCTACGGACGACGCCGAAGTGCTGTCCCCACAGGTTCCAAGCCGGGAGGAGGTGGTCCTGGAGGCGCCACAAGGCGACCTCCCGGACTCCAGGAGTAAAGGGGATAAAACCCCCAGGGCTCCAAGTCCGGCTCTAGGCCGGACACCGCTCCGGAACCTTCAAAGGTTCCAGAGTCCGGCGGGCGACCTCTTCCAAGAGGAGCAAGCCCTTTGTGCCGGTGACCCCTGTCCAACTGGAGGCGCCGGACAGTCTGTTGGAGGTGCTCGACGAGGAGCACCGCACCATTATGAGTGCGGTGGTCCAGAAGGTTCAGTCCGCTAAGAATGGACTGACTGAAGCTTGTGCTAGCCTTTTAACAGGCTTTGAGGTGAGTAAAGAATGTGTAAATAATATTATCGCATAGAGAGTAGCCCCTGATGCTCTATTTGTCGTTCAGGAAGAAAAGCCGAATAGAGGATCAAATAAAATTCGCAGGAGTCTAACAAAAAGGAGTCAATATGCGTATGCAGGCTTCTCTGCTGGCGTCCGCCGCACTGACTGCGGAAGTGGACACGCTAAAGCAGAACCTCGAACAGTCCGAGCAAGAGCTCGGGCATGCCAAGAAGCAGCTCGAGGACGAGGAAGGTAAGAAATACCTTGTTTAAATATCTATATATATATATATAAAAGTGCAATTGCAAAAAATGACAGGATTATCGTGGCTATTGTAGGGTCCATGTCTGAGGTGGCGACCCTGAAGCAAGCGCTGCTCGAGGCCGAGAAGAGGGCGGCCATGGAGCGCACCGAGCGGGAGAAGTATGAGGCCGAGGTTGGCAAGGTGCGGCAAGAGCTCCAAGCTCTCATGGAAAAACATGAGTTTGGAGCTTGACTCAAGGACGCGAGCGTCCGAGCTCGTGGTGGCTATTGAAATTGCCAAGTCTGCCAAGGCTGAATCCCAGAAGACCCTCCAGGAGTTGGATGAGGTGAAAAAGATAGCGGCAGGTAAGGCATTATTTATGCAAAGCAAACACATAAACATGAGTTACTTGTTACTTACCCGAATCCGGAGCTCTCTAGGAGCATTCGCAGATCTTCCCCGGAGCGTGTCCGATGCCGCCGCATTCTATCGAGCTGAGGAGGGCAGCTCGACAGAGAAGGTGTTCTGGTCTCAGTATGCTGAGGCCGGACACCCCGTGCCCCTGAGCGACCAGCTGAAGCAACTAGTCGAGCTCCACAAGGCGGCTGAACAGGCCATGAAGGGCCTCATAGTTCGGCTGTGGCCTGGAGAGGCTCTGCCTGGGAGCTATTTCGGGCTGGTGCGGCGGCTGGTGGGGGCCTGTCCAAGGCTCGACGTCATCAAGTGCTCCGTCTGCATTGAAGGTGCCCGTAGGGCCCTTGCCCGTGCTAAGGTGCACTGGGGCAAGCTGGATGCTGAGAAGCTTGTGAAGGACGGGCCACCGCCGAGGAAGGAGCATCGCAAGCTCAAGAATTATTATAAGGATGTTCTGAAGGGTGCCTGCCTTATGGCGGATGAATGTTCCAGGGATGTAATTTTTGAGTAAAACTCGCCCATTTTGTCCTGTGCGCTGAAAACTTGTTCATATGCGCTTAAGCAATGCTGTTAGAATTTAAAATATTACCTTCTGTGCGGCTGTTTATCAATTCTGAGAGATGGTGAGTCGTTGGCTTCTGCCCCCGTGCCGCTAGTGCCAGGGTGTTCGGGGATAAACCTGAGCGCTCTTTTTCCCATGTTTGGGTCCTTCAAGGGAGGCGCTCAGCACAACGAACAAGGCAATCGGACTATAATGCTTGAACACTCTCACTTAGCCATAGAGTTCTATAATTTTAAATTTCAGCGAAGCCCCTGGTATTCACAAGACCGAGTTCGGGGCACTATCCACGCCTTGGCCGGACAGAGCCGACTCCTCGCCCAAAGCGGCATAAGTCTTTAGGGACTCGAAAAACCTCTCGAACAGCGACCAGCTCTCGCTTCATCATGACAATCAGTTTTAGCTTTCTCTACGGAGGTGCTCAACCCAGCTCAACTGGGGCACAATCGCAGTAATTCTCCTAGTGCTACCTTAGCCGATATAGCGGAACGTAAGGCACCAAAACATAGGATCCGGGCAAACCCAACTATTGACCCAAGACATGATTCGGAGCCGATGCATATAATGCTATAAGTTCGGGGTGCCGCACTTGTTAAAGTGTTCGGACTTCTCACACCATATTGAGGGGTACTAAAGCCCCTGGCGTATTTTGGCCGTACCAAAGTGTACGGGTGCAACATGTCGTTAAGGAACACATATTTGTAAAAAAAGTGTAATGCAAAAATAGACAAAAGCTATGCATTGTTTATTAAAAAGGGGCTGCGATCAAAGGAGAACGATACAAATAATGCGATAAGCAAAAGGTTGGACTATTTAACATGCCCGTTCCAGGGGCAGGCTACGGAATGATATGCGAAACAGGTATACTGCTCGTGATAGAGACCACGTGGAAGTTCCGTAATGCGGCATGGCTTGTCTGCTTCCCTGGTTCTTGCATCGTTTGTGTGGCAATTGAACTGCCGAACAGGCCTTCCGAAGAATAGTCCTGAAAGTAAGATAAAATTAAAAAATCGGCAGCCCCTGGTGCGGTTTAAGCCGTGTTTCGGGCGTGCCGTGATGGTGCCCCTCCCCCTGTACCCATGGTATTTCTAGAGCGTAGTTATGTACGCGAAGCACTGGTGTTGCATTTTTGCGAGGGCTGGGGTTGGGGCCGCATTGCTACGCCTGCTCGGAACGTGCCAGGCGGTCTTGTTGTAGGCTACTCCGGGCGCGCTTGACGGTGTCCGGACATTTAATGACCGGACTGGAGAATTGCCTGGAGAGGCTGCTTTGTGCTTCCGCTGCAAGGGCCGCCGTGTGCTCCTCCATTCGGAGGGAGCGTTCGGTGTTTCCATTGACCGTAATTACTCCTTGAGGGCCTGGCATCTTGAGCTTAAGGTATGCATAGTGCGGTACCGCATTGAACTTGGCAAATGCGGTTCGCCCGAGCAGTGCGTGATAGCCACTGCGGAATGGGACTATGTCGAAGATTAACTCCTCGCGTCAGAAATTATCCGGAGATCCGAAGACCATTTCAAGTGTGACTGAGCCTGTACAGTTGGCCTCTACACCTGGTATTACGCCTCTAAAGGTCGTTTTGGTGGGCTTAATCCTCGAGGGATCTATGCCCATTTTCCGCACTGTATCCTAGTAAAGCAGGTTCAGGCTGCCGCTGCCGTCCATAAGGACTCTAGTGAGATGAAATCCATCAATAATTGGGTCTAAAAGCAATGCGGCGAATCCGCCATGACGGGTGCTAGTGGGATGGTCCCTTCGATCAAAGGTGATCGGGCAGGAGGACCATGGGTTGAACTTTGGGGCGACTGGCTCTACCGCGTATACGTCCCTTAACGCGCGCTTCCGCTCCCTCTTGGGGATGTGGGTTGCGTATATCATGTTCACCGTCCGCACTTGTGGGGGAAAACAACCCTTCTGTCCATTGTTGTTTGGCGGCCGGGGCTCTTCATCGTCATCGCTATGCAGCCCCTTGTGTTTATTTTCGGCATTTAACTTGCCTGCCTGCTTGAACACCCAACAATCCCTGTTGGTGTGATTGGCCAGCTTTTCGGGGGTGCCATGTATTTGGCACAAGCGGTTGAGTATTCGGTCCAAACTGGACGGGCCCCTAGGATTTCTGTTGAATGGCTTTTTCCGCTGACCGGATTTATAGCCTCCGAATCCGGCGTTAACTGCCGTATCCTCAGCATTGTCGCCGTTAATGCGGTGCTTCTGCTTGTTACGACGCGACCTGCCACTACTGTCCCTGGTATCCGAATTACCAGGGTTCTTGGTTATATTGTTGCTACGAGCAAGCCAGCTGTCTTCTCCCGCACAAAAGCGGATCAGGAGTGTCGTGAGTGCTGCCATAGATTTCGGCTTTTCCTGTCCAAGGTGCCGGGCAAGCCACTCGTCGCGGATATTGTGCTTGAAGGCTGCTAGGGCCTCTGCGTCCCACTATTTGATTTTTCTTTGTTAGGAACCGTGTCCAGAATTGCCTGGCCGATTCCTCTGGCTGCTGAATTACGTGGCTTAGGTCATCGGCGTCTGGCGGTCGCACATAAGTGCCCTGGAAGTTGTCGAGGAATGCGGCTTCCAGGTCCTCCCAACAACTGATTTATCCTGTTGGCAAGCTGTTAAGCCAATGCCGAGCTGGTCCTTTAAGCTTGAGTGGGAGGTATTTGATGGCGTGGAGATCATCGCCGCGGGCCATGTGGATATGAAGGAGATAATCCTCGATCCATACCGCAGGATTTGTTGTGCCATCATATGATTCGATGTTTACGGGTTTGAAACCCTCGGGGATTTGATGATCCATTACTTCATCTGTGAAGCATAGTGGGTGTGCGGCGCCTCTGTACTGGGCTATATCACGACGTAGCTCCAATGAGCTTTGTCTACTGTGTTCGTCCCTACCGGATTTGTGTCCGGCGTGATGTTATCGTCTCGAGTCGTGGGGCGCCCACGCGATCCGTAGATCGATCTTGTTTGCCTTGCCTTGTCCTCCAACATATCTCGCAGGTCTGGCGCGTTTTCCAGTCCCTTGGTACGGGGTGCAGCTTGAGTGGAGGGCCGAGGGGCCTCTCTGTCGCGGCCACAGGGTGGCTGGTCGGCCGTATCTGGTGATGTAGGTTTAAGTGCTTCCTCCTCTAATCGGGGTAGCAACCTGCGCTTTGGGTAGCTCTTGTAGGGGCGTTCGAGTTTATGCTCTTCGGCCGCAAGGACTTCAGTCCATCTGTCGACTAGCAAATCTTGATCATCTCTAAGCTGTTGCTGTTTTTTCTTGAGGCTTCTTGCCGTGGCCATAAGTCTGCGTTGAAAACTTGCTCGACTGGATCCTCTGGCACGACAATTCGTCGTCGTCGAGGCTTGCCTCGTCTTCGGAGGGAGGCATATAATTATCGTCCTCGACCTCTCTGTCTGCCGCTCTCTCATGAGGGCTGGCTTCTTCATCCTCCTGTGCTGAATCTTGCTGGAGGGGGTTTTCTTTGGCACTCTCCGGAGTATTATTATCTCCCGTGCTGGAATCGCCGCATTTGCTTAAGCGGGATTTTGAGCGGCGCCGCTGACGCCGGCGCTTAGGCTGTTTCTTTGAGGGGTCATCCTCCGCTGTTCCATCGCCATCTCCTTCTTTTGGGGTGTCCACCATGTATATGTCATATGACGAGGTGGCTTTCCAGGTCCCAATAGGCGCTGGTTCTTCATCGTCTCCTGCAGAGGTGTCCATACCGTCGATGTCTTCGAAGTCGAAGTCGAGCATGTCGGTTAAATCGTCGATAGTGGCTACAAAGTGGGTGGTGGGTGGGCTTTGAATTTCTTCATCCTCCGTATCCCAACCTTGCTGACCGTAGTTCAGCCAGGGCTCTCCTGATAAAGAGAGAGACTTTAGTGTCTTCAGAATATCGCTGAAAGGCGAGTGCTGAACGATATCCGCGGCAGTAAACTCTATGATCAGCTCCCAATCGGATTCGATCGGCAGGGGCGCGGAGGGTTCGGAGTGCGGAGAGGAGTCCGACTCCTTGGAGTCATGAGCCTCGCAGAGTGCGGGGCTGGTGTTCGGCTCGATCGCCATTGGGATCGCAGCCCCCGAGGTGGTGTCCAACCATCCATCCTCGATCGGTGGAGTTGGCTCCGAATTAAGGGTCGAAGCCGATGCGGGTGTGGCCTCCAGGGCACTGTTCGGCGGCAGAGCCAGATCATGCTCATCGTGACAGTGCGGCGCGCTCGGCAGTGGCTCGAATCCGTCTAGGATCAAGTCCGCATGGTTGTTAGCCGTGTAGTTTAAACTTCCAAATCTGACCTGATGGCCAGGGGCATAGCTTTCGATCTGCTCCAGATGGCCAAGTGAATTGGCCCGTAGTGCGAAGCCGCCGAAGACGAAGATCTGTCCGGGGAGGAAGGTCTCACCCTGGACTGCATTGCTATTGATGATAGTAGGAGCCATCAAGCCTGACGGCGAAGACACAGAGGAACTCTCAATGAAAGCACCAATGTCGGTGTCAAAACCGGTGGATCTCGGGTAGGGGGTCCCGAACTGTGCGTCTAGGCCGGATGGTAACAGGAGGCAAGGGACATGAAGTTTTACCCAGGTTCGGGCCCTCTTGATGGAGGTAAAACCCTACGTCCTGCTTGATTAATATTGATGATATGGGTAGTACAAGAGTAGATCTACCACGAGATCAGAGAGGCTAAACCCTAGAAGCTAGCCTATGGTATAATTGCTGTGTATGAATGTGTTGTCCTACGGACTAAAACCCTCCAGTTTATATAGACACCAGATAGGGTTAGGGTTACATAGAGTCGGTTACAATGGTAGGAGATCCACATATCCGTATCGCCAAGCTTGCCTTCCACACCAAGGAATGTCCCTCCCAGACACGGGACGAAGTATTCAATCTTGTATCTTCATAGTCCAGGAGTCCGGCTAAAGGTATAGTCCGGCCATCCGGACACCCCCTAATCCAGGACTCCCTCAACGACAAAGAGGACCGGAGAGAGGACCGGATCTAGGATCGGAGAGGGACGGATCATTCAGACCACCCACACACACACAAGCTCACCGAGCTCAAGAACACCTCAACCTTAGGAGGTTGTTCTTCCTTTGTACTGTTCATCATCAGCCCAAGAGGCAATCCACCACCACCACATGGGAGTAGGGTATTACACCACAACGCTAGACCGAACCAGTATAAATCTTGTGTCTTTCTATGTTCGAGTTTGCCAAGTTCGTCCGCGAGATCTTAGTGAGCTAGGGCGCTGATTGGTGGGAAGGAAAGACTTCACGCGCACCCCAGTGTTCGAACCTTACACTACAAAAAAATACACTTCCATGATGATACATGTTTGTCACAGTAGGTCGCATTTTATGTCATGCATGTACATCCATGACGATTTTATGACAGAATCAAGATAGTCATACCTGTGCTGTCATAGAAGTGTTCCATGACATTACCAAAATTATCATCACGGAAGTGTCCACTTCCATGATGATAAATCCTGCATCACAGAAGTGCTTTCGTCAAGGGTGACTGACACGTGGCATCCACCGTAACGGAACGCCGTTAAGCTATCGGGTCGGGTTTTGGATCTGATAACCCATTAACAGCCCCGACCAATGGGGATTTTCCACGTGTAAAATCATCATTGGCTGGAGGAAACACGTGTCAGCTCATCGTTGGGACAGATGTCATCCACTCATTGGATATAAGGCGCCTATGATATGTCGACACGTGTCACGGCCCAACAGAGTCCCATTCCTATGAAAAGGCCGGCCCGTTTGACTTGGTCAAAAGGTGGCGGGCCGGCCCATGTAGAGCCTGTTAACGGCCTGTTCGCATATAGCCCTTTTACAGCCCACTAACCCAAGGCCCGTTACGCCCTATCCGAATTGGGCCCAGTAGCATCATCTGGGCCACCCAATATGATTCCAGCCCGTTTTCACTTCTGGCCCATGTATGGCCCATGACGTCTTTCGGCCCATACGAGGCCATATGTAACTCTTTGCCTATTAACGACCTGTGGTGAAACTGGCCCGTAATGAACAGTGTATCACTTTACACCCATTAATGGCCCGTGGTGAAACTAGCCCATAATGAATAGTGTATCACTTTATACCCATTAACGGCCCGTTATTCCGTTGGGCCGTTTCCAGCCCATGTTATCTTTCGGCCTTCTCAGAGCCCATTTATTCTTGGGCTCATTTCCAGCATTCGTTTACTTACGGCCCGTTACTGTCATTTTCTGCTTGTGGGCCAAATTCAGCCCATGGTTACAGTCAGCCCGTTTGTGGTCCGTTAATACGTTGGGCCGTTTTCATAGCGTCATCAAATACGGCCTATTAACGATGGCCCGTTATGGTCGGCCCATGAACGGACAATTCCAACTCTAGCCTGTTTACGGCCATAATGCGGCCTGTTATTGGCCCATGTTTGTCCAATCGATCATACTGCCCGTATAAGGCCCATTGATGATACGACCAATAGAAGGCCCATTGTTTCTATGGCCCGTAGAAGGCCCACTGTTTCTACGACCCGTAGAAGGCCCACTGTTTCTACGGCCGGTAGGAGGCCCAGTGTCACTACAGTAAATATTAGCCCATGGTTATTGTGGCCTAGTTAAAAAAATAGGTTATTGCAGCCACTAGCAAACCACGGAAAAAGAACTGCAATGACTACAAGCAAAGAAATAAACAAGACAACAAGGAAATAAATAATAAAGCAACTTACGCTAGGCTATCACGGCTATCACACATATTACATCCACTAGGCATCAAAGTTCGCCACCAGTGCAAATAAACGCGCCGACAAAATAATATACAAAACTGAGAGCACTTCAGAAGGCACTAGGCCTAGCCAGGTCGCCCCCAAACAGCTGAAGAAGCTGAGTAGACCTCAGTTGTGTCAACGATAGATGCATCAACACTAGATTTAAGGCATGATGGTGCGCACAACAGTCCTCTGACATCTTCATTGCATCTTTGACTTCAAGTCGAAGCTGAGCTGAAGCAAGCCTTTCCACTTTAAGTTGAGACTGAAGAAGTCGAACTGATTGAGGCAGCGACTGCACAGAGGTTGTCTCACACCTGCTGGTGAGTAGCTTCAACTCACTGTCTTCATCAAGACAGGACCTTGGGGTCATCTCGCTGTCCTCAAGATGGTTTGGCTCACTATCTTCCCTAAAGTTCTGCCTGGCGTAAGAGATACGAGTCTGAAAGAGAAACAAGGAGACACATAACATGTTTCAAAATTATATAAGCAAATAAATGGATCTGTTCTGCATAAGGAACATGTTTTTACAACTACAATTTGAAACTGGTAGTTGTTGCAAATATCCAATCAGATGTAAACAGCAAAGCAAACAGCAGTGGAGGAAATGATTCCTATCCAAATCTATACTAGAACAAAGTTTGAAGGCTTGAGAAGGATGAACTTACATTACATGTTAACACGGGCTGGACAAAACCCTTCTCCATGTTGATGGAAGGATAATTCAATAAATTCCCCAAAGAAAATTCTTTATAAGCGTTGCCATTTTTCTACATTTTGCAAAGAGTAAATATATATCAAATAATATTGGAAGGAACATAGGATAATGAAGCTCAGGTGCAGACTGATGATATATAATCAAATAGCAATTAATTAAGTACATCGTTACAAGCAAAAGGGAGAGAGGTACTGACAAGAGAAATGCAGAGCCCATTATTGTTTTGAGATCATCTGATCCTTTGAGCAAGGAGATTCATTTGAAATTAGTTTTCATACAAGAGAGAAGGTAATACACAAGTAGAAATTTAGGAGTTCAAATTTTGAATTGATTTCATAGACACTACCTGACGCTGGGCTCCCAGCAGTTCTAATAGGGGTTTGTCCACTGGAGTAGGGGTAAAGTGTGGTACAGTTGGGCCTGTGTTTTCTGTGGCTGCTGATCTATCAGATTTAACAGGTATCACTACCTTTTCCAAATACCTAGTTTGTACTCCTTGAGGATCTGCACTCACCCTCTTTGTTTTGGACATCTATTACGAAAGAACAACATTTGACTGGAAAAACATAGTGTGACGACGCATGGAATAGGTACAGAAAATGGATAGGTATGGCATATACTCATATATGATGCTTAAACTAAGTAGATGGTGTAACAAAGTAGAAGTAATACAAGAGGTCAGATGCAAAATATGTGCGACCAATACAACTTTGCAAAGTTAGAGCAAGCACCTTGATGGGTGAATAATATAGGCCATCCTCCACCATGCCAAGTTTGTTAGCCAGTGGATCGTTCCGCAATATTCCTCTCATGCGCCCATTCTCATATTCATTTTGATAATGTTCAATATCTGACATGCATGAAAACATAAAAACAAGTGAGATTTTCTTTGTAATGCAGAAGTGATTCTAATCCAATACTGCCTCCCTATAAACCCCTTTGTGCTATCTCTGCAATTCCTTTAAAAGATGTCATGCATGATGTAATTTGTTGTGTGCATTAATATAATGTGGCCTACTACTCAAAATATGAGAGCTCCAGAAGTGATGACACTTCGCAGATGATAGCTTCAACATATAGTAAAGAAGAACAAGTCGACCTGACCCGACAGATTCAAAATATACTAAGGGAGAACAACTCGACATGACCAGTCGACCGCAAGAGAAGAGTACCATCTTAAAGAAGAGCAGAAGAGCAAGCAGATTGAAGATGTTACAAGTCTTCCGATACAATGTCGGTTGGCCACCCATGATGAACCGGAGCGCACAGAGAAATACTATTCTTTCCGGTCTCTCCATATGTGGCTCACATGCATTTCAAAACTAAAGTAGAAACATTTAGCTAACCAATTAAACAACTCTCAGTTTTACTAATATCAGCAATAATATCAGATATGAATTTGTACAACTTACCTTGTTTAGCTCGATGGGTGGAGCAGTGCTATTACGACACGAACCACGTAGGCTGATTGTGGTCATCATAAAATGGGGAAAACATAAGCATGATGAGTACAGTGTTGACCGTGGCAGTGGGATGGAAGGTCTGAAGCTGCAAACCGCGCAAAGGGTAGTTAGCAACCAATGTTTGCTTTGAAATAACAACTAAGATTTGGTATGGACAAGAACATATGGTCAACAAGTGACAAAGAAATGCAATTATGATGTCTCTCTATATGTCGCGACATGCATTTGGAAACTCAAGTGGGACCTTTAACTAACCAATTAAATGTGTCGGTTAACTAATATCAGTATCATATCACAATCATATTTGTACAATTAAGCTTTCGAATTCTGAGTGTTGTGTTGTTTAGCTTGAAGGGTGGAGTAATGCTAGTACGACAGAAAGCACCTACGCAGATCATAGTAGAGTACTCCCTCTGTTCAGAATTACTTGTCGCAGAAATGAATGTATCTAGACGTATTTTAGTTCTAGATACATCCATTTCCAAGATAAGTAATTCCGAACGGAGGGAGTAGATAAAAGGGGAAAACCCTTAGCATCAAGAGAAAAATCAGGAAAGTGGAACTAGATGGACCAGTGGGTGGCGCACATGCTCTTTGAAACGAATATAGGAACATTAGGTGACCAATTAAACGTTCTCTATTTTAGTGATATGAGCATCATATCAGATTCGTATTTCAACACGTAAGCTTTGGGTCGAGGTCTTGAGGAGCAGTGCTAGCACGACACGAAGCACCTACGATGATGGTAATGAATATAAAGGGGGGAAACCATAAGCTTTACGAGTATAGTGCCCGTGCCATGGCGGATCTGAAGGTGCAAACTGGACAAAGCTACTTCGCAACCAATGTTTGCTTTCAACTAGCCACTACGATTTGGTACGGATAAGAAAAGTACAGTAAACAAATTACGATCTATTTTCCGGGTGAGATCAATAACTTAAGTACATATGGAAGAGTACCACCTCTCTTGCGACGCCGTGTAGGCCTATGCTGATACGTTGAGGGTGTTGTGGGTGCGATGGCTGTCGGCGGCGGGGAAGAAGACTTTAGACGGCAGACGGCCGGGTCGGGGGATATATCCTGTTGCTGTGGACGAGGCGGTCGTAGGAGCGGCAACGGCAAGGTGGACGACGGCGCCGATGAAGGGAGAGGAGGCGATGAAAGTATCCTGGTCTAGCGTCGTGGATGACAGACGTCCATCTCTTGCAGTGGACGACGGGGTAGGGGTAGCGGCTCCGGCAAGGTGGAGGATGGGGTGGCGGACGGAGGAGGCTGGCCGCAGTGCGGAGGTTGTCGTGCCGCCGAGGTGTATGAATGGGGAAATGGAGGGGAGGGGGGATCTCAAACTTTGGGACACGCTTCTCTGAAATGGGGGAAGTTATGAACTTATCCCCCATTTAAAATTTCGGACATTGCGTCGGTTGGGCATAGGATGGTAATCTCGCATCTCCCAAATATTTGCCGGTAACTATTTCGGGCGAGGAGAGGGTGTTTTGCCGCCCACGGTTGGTGCCCACGGTGTATGAACGGGGCTGACAGGTAGGGCGGTTGTGTCACGTCTGATGAAAGTTACACATCTGCCCCTATTTAAAATATTAGCCTACATCGATTTCAGACGAGGAGAGTTTGTTTTGCCGCCCACCGTGTATGAATGGGGAAATGGAGGAAGAGACACATGTCTTTCGGACGAGCTTGAATCAAATGTGTTTTGCCGCCCATGTTTGGCGCCCATCGTCTCTGAATGGGCTCAGAGGCCGTCGTGTCATGTCTGATTGAAGTTACTAGTCTACCCCAATCGACAACAGTGTAAATCCGGTCGATAAGGATGTCAAGTGTCAGGGGTAGACAGTAATTTCCATCTCGCAAACACTTGCTTCGGGCAGCCCACAAATTATAGTGGGTGTTTAGCCGCTTCGTTCAAAACTTGGGAGAATTAGCATTCACGTTTGCCCTGGGACCTGGCAAACTAAATTCAAATCCAATTTGTATTCGATTACGAATATCCATAGATAATTATATGTTTTGTTATTTATTTCTTGAAAACCACAACAAAGATTTATTCCACCTTTATATATGATTATGATTTAGAAATGTCGTGATCTTTGAATTCAGTAGGTTGGATACACTCTGAGTCAAACAGTTATTTCATCCAATACAATATGCTCACACGAAAAACAGTTCACCTTATGTCAATCATACAAGTACTGAGGATTACCTCGCCTAAAAAATTCGGATCATTACAACACATGGACAACATAGTGGGTCTTGCAACATAATCCATTCAGAGACATGACACAACATGCATGTACAATAATCTAATGACAATTTCAACCGGTATGTAAAGAAGAACGGGGATTACCTTGGGCTTCAGATAGCAAAAACAGCAGGACCTCCTCCGTCTTCAAATGGAACATTCTTACTTCCTCCAATTCTTGGGTTGCTTGCATAATGCGTGCCGCTAATTCCGTAATTTCTAGCCTCAAGATAAAGATTACCTCATTCATGGCAGCCACACCATCTCTTTTTGCCTCTAGTAGAGCCTCAAGCACTATAATATCTGTGCTCAGACTGCTCTCCGGCGGTGTTGCCTCTGAACTGCTACCATCTGGTAACATGGATGGCGCATTGCTTCCACAAATAGATTCTGGGGTTGTACATTGTGTCCTAGTGTGAACGGCATCCTGAAAGGTTTCCGCTGGACATCAGTAAGAGATAGTTATTGTATGATCCAGGTAGTAAGCTTACATGGTAAACGACGGGTGAATTATTGCCGAGCATGGCAAACTATATTTAAATGGTTCAAAGTAGCATCAGCCGAAAAGAAATTAAAATGGTAAGATGAAACTAGGGATGTAAGTGGGAAATAAACGACATCCACTAGTCCCATCTAGTTAGTTTTTGCTACCTCCCTAGTTCATTTTCCTCAAAAAACAAACTCTTTTGAACTATCATACCACTAGTGGACTTTAATCAGGATTAAACGGGACCCAGTTGACATCCCTAGTTGAGAGGGAGTGTACAACCGCTATATTTAAGTTGCCAAGGCATCTAAGCAGTTGAAATAATCTGAGAAAGCACTTAACAATGTGGCCTCATATAAACTACGAAGACAGTCTTGTGATGAAGTTAAGAGGAAAAGTTATGGACTAAATGAAATAGGCATGCATTTCTTTACGATAGTACAGCAGGCACTGCTGACATATTGGCCAACACAGGTATAGAGTAACAACAAATAAGCATTCGAATCAAGCAATACAGCGAAGCAGACAACTGAACTATTTGTAATTCGGTAGGATTACACGTTGAGGGCACAAGCCAAGAAAGCAGCCCACTCGCATTACGTTTCACATGTACTAAAACACACTGGCTTACCATATGTTGTTGTGAAGCCTAGCTGCTGTTGCAATGTTCTTTGAAGATATCGTCAGCATCCCGTGGTTGCAAATCTAGTTGTTGTAGTTTATTCTGCACCATCTATTTAGGTAAAATTAATTTTAATCGCATGCACTGGTCCGAATTGATCATCAATGGTTCATCTAAACTAATGAAAGAAGGGTGTGTGCATACACGACAATATATCTGCTTCCCTCTATTTTTATGCTTGTTCGAGGTGCCAGCCCCAAAAGAACAAATATTTTGCTTGATGGGGTTGGAAGCTCCATAATTAATAGAAGCATCAAATTAGTCATGCAACTTGGGAAGATCAAGAATACACAAACAAGTAACGAACAGAGGCTCGGAGCAGTGATGTAATAGCTAGCATCAGAAAATGTAGGGTAAAACAAACAAAAAGCAGCGGAACCACATGCTAGTTTGCTGATGTGTAATTAAGCATAGAGAACATTAAGCAGTCTGATGGAACCAACAGGTGGCATCAGAACAAAACTAAAGCATATTAACTATATGTGCACTGGTATGTAATTTGGCACATGTAACATGTTCACTGCCAGAAGTATGGCCCTACAGGTGCAAGCAAATAACGCGTCTCATGAAAAACTAAATGATGCCCTGAAGAAATTCAAAGGTGCGGTGCTTATGCTAGGAAAGTGAACGTAGGCACTGGCCGTTGGATAATAGTACCTGATTCTCGGCGGCGTATGGGTATCGTTGTCATACTTGATAGCTAAGGATCGTCGATGGTGCTCGTGTTGCGGTTGAGTTTGGGCCAGCTGTCGCCGCCGCTGAAGCGACTCCGGTGCTACGGTTGCGGCGCCTGTCGACATACAAGAAAGCTCATCTGTGGTAAGTGAACAGTTGCACGATAAAGAGAAAAACCGAAGGAGTACAAATCGAAATAACCTGATGAGGCTGCGGCGTCGGTGAAGTAGGGCCGGTTGAGTTGAATATGGCGTCCGTGGAGCGGGTCCGGTGTAGTGGACGAAGGCTTCGGCGGGCGCGTTGTACAATGCTTTTGGTGAGGCGGATCTGTTGCGACGGACGAGGGCTTGTATGAAGGGCTAGCGAAGGGGCGGACGAGGGAGTCAGTGAAGGGCCTACGCTATGGTGGACGAGGGTGCTGGTTAAGAAGATCCGGTGTGGTGGACCATGATGGAGGTCAAGGAGATCTGGAGCGGTGGACAAGCCAGTCGCTGAAGCGGCTCCGGTGAAGTGGTGAGTTGGCAGTTGGGGGTTTCAAGGTGCGAAGGTAGATCCGGCGGGGTGTGAGGTCCACCGCTGCGGCGGAGGACTAGATTCGGCGGCTTGCCGTGGTTGGGGGTCAGGGAGGGGAAGCGGAGGGGCTCTGGGGAAGAATGTTGGGGGCAAAGAGGGGAAAATAATGGAGTTACCAAAGCAGCCCTTTTCCGTTCATGTGACAGGGGTAAAACAAGAATATCGCAGGGCTAAACTTTCGGGTGCGTGATATTTCAATGTGAGCGGGAAGTTTGAAAGCTTTTGGCGCCTAAAATTATAAGTATTCTGCTCTCGTACGACCGACTATGATATCTTGGCCAACAATTTGTTTGTTTTGCACGCAAAAAATGTGCAAGTTTTGAAAATAAATGTCTCCAACTCGAAACTTAGATTGTCCATTCAATTCAAATATGGATCATTGAGCTACTACAAGCAAATACCATCATACAGTCCAATTCAAATGAAATTCCAAATGTGTTTATCCTAAATATGATGGCAAAAGCAAAAATGTGTATGTGTATGATTAAAGTGGATGATTATAAAGTTTGAATATGCCCGTATGTGTATATCTCTAGGTTTGATATATGAATTTGAAATCACGAAATCCGGGCTTAAAAAATGTACCTCCGTTTAAATGAATTACAGAAGCTAATGATGGAGTCGAATTCCAAAATTCCAATCTTAGGTTTGTAATTCTGGTACATCAAGGTATATCACGCATGTTCAAAAGTATCATTATCTCATAGTACAAACTGTGAAACAAATTGATCAACCATGAGTGCACAATATCTCAATTACGCTAAAGTCCCTCAAATATAGACACCTCACTCTTTATCTTAAGTCAACCGCCCCCCCACCACACACACACACACACATAGACAAGTCGTTCTCTCCCCCAAACACCAACACACGAGCACATTAACACCCATCTCTCTTGTAAAGTCCCGGACCCCAACATAGGTCTCTATCACTCTGTCTCTCGGGCATGCACACATCTCTTCCCTCACTCTCTAGGTCTCCCGCTATCTCTCTTACCCAAGAACACGCACTAGGTAGAGTGTATATTTCCCATACACACAAAACGTTGCCCCCAAACGTCTATCTCCCTAGTTATGTGGTTCTCGTGCACTCACCTCACACACCACCCCCACTGCAAGCAAGCACACTTTGTCTCCTTGTGCACCACTCTCCTCTTTATATCTCTCCCACATGCGGACCCGCCCCAGCTCCTTGCATAGCTCCCTAATGTATAATCATTCTCGATTTCGCACATTGTTCTCTACACCATCTATTCTAGATCTCTCATGAAGTCCCTATCGCACACACGATGACTCGCTTCCCTTGCGTCTCCGTTCATAGGCCAATTTCGGACAACATCAACATTATCTCCCTATCCATACGCCATTTATGGACGCAAACGACCCCTCTCGCCCCCTCTCTTCCTCTCTCTCTCCCTCTCTCTCTCTCTCTCGCTCGCTCTCTCTCTCTCCGTCACTAGCTCTCTCTTTCTCTCGCTCTCACACCCCTCTCCCACACACACACTCGATGTCTCTTCCAAATAGTCTGCTCCCCCCGTCCGCACCCGTGCTATCTCGCTACTACACATGTCACACCATTCCCCCTTCCCTTATACTAGGTTTACATTATCAGTGGTCTCTCTACTCCACATACACTCTCTCCCTCTCACACACAAACGCGTGCACAAACACACACAGACACGCACAAACACCCATTTATCTGGATCCTCATCTCTCCTCATGTCCGCATGTGTATCTCACACACTCGCTCTCTAATTATGTATATGTGTCTCCACGTTACACAACACAAAGCCCCATGTACATGTCTCTCTCACTACAAAAAATACACTTCCATGATGATATGTGTTTGTCACAGTAGGTCGCGTTTTTTGTCATGCATGTACATCCATGACAAATTTATGACAGAATCAAGATAGTCATACCTGTGCTGTCGTAGAAGTGTTCCATGACATTACCAAAATTATCATCACGGAAGTGTCCACTTCCATGACGATAAATCGCGCGTCACAGAAGTGCTTTCGTCAAGGGTGACCGACACGTGGCATCCACCGTAACGGAACGCCGTTAAGCTATCGGGTCAGCTTTTGGATCCGATAACCCATTAACAGCCCCGACCAATGGGAAATTTCCACGTGTAAAATTCTTATTGGCCAGACAAAACACGTGTCAGCTCGTTAGGGGGTCAGATAGGCGCCTATGATACGTCGACACGTGGCACGTCCCAACAGAGGCCCATTCCTGTGAAAAGGCCGGCCCGTTTGACTTGGTCAAAAGGTGGCGGGCCGGCCCATGGAAAGCCTGTTAACGGCCTATTCGCATACAACCCATTTACACCCCGCTAACACAAGGCCCGTTACGCCCTATCCGAATTAGGCCTAGTAGCGTCATCTAGGCCATGCAATATGATTCCAGCCCGTTTTCAGTTCTGGCCCATGTATGGCCCATGACGTCTTTCGGCCCTATGAGGCCCTATATAACTCTTGGCCTATTAACGTCCCGTGGTGAAACTGGCCCGTAATGAACAGTGTATCACTTTACACCCATTAACGGCCCGTGGTGAAACTGGCTCGTAATGAACAGTGTATCACTTTATACCCATTAACGGCCCATTATTCCGTTTGGCTGTTTCCATCCCATGTTATCTTTCGGCCTTCTCAGAGCCCATTTATTCTTGGGCTCATTTCCAGCATTCGTTTACTTACGGCCCATTACTGTCATTTTTTGCTTGTGGGCCAAATTCAGCCCGTGGTTACAGTCGGGCCGTTTGTGGTTCGTTAATACGTTGGGCCGTTTTCATAGCGTCATCAAATACGGCCTATTAACGATGGCCCGTTACAGTCGGCCCATGAACGGACGATTCCAACTCTAGCCCATTTACATCCATAATGCGGCCTGTTATTGGCCATGTTTGGCCAATCGATCATACGGCCCGTATAAGGCCCATTGATGATACGACCCGTAGAAGGCCCATTGTTTCTACGGCCCGTAGAAGGCCTACTATTTCTACGGCCCGTAGAAGGCCCACTATTTCTACGGCCCGTAGGAGGCCCAGTGTCACTACAGTAAAAATTAGCCCATGGTTATTGTGGCCTAGTTTTAAATAATAGGTTATTGCAGCCACTAGTTAACCGCGGAAAAAGAACTGCAATGACTACAAGAAAAAAATAAACAAGACAACAAGGAAATAAATAAGCAAGCAACTAACGCTAGGCTATCACGGCCGTTACAGATATTACATCCACTGGGCATCCAAGTTCGCCACCAGTGCAAATATAGGGAACGAAGCAGCATATCATATACACTGGCCGTCAAAATTGGCCACCAGTGTAAATAAACGCGGCAGCAAAACAAGAGCATAACTGAAACAACTTCAGAAGAGCTCAAGAAACGTTATCCTGGGTATCCACCATGCTGGCAATAAGCTTAGCAAGCTGATTAGCTTTGTCCTGTTTGGCGCTAAAATCCTCCAATGCTTGTTGTTGCACCAGAAAGTATGCATCTGAATGCTCCAGGGACTTCCGCGGTCCTTCCGCTTCTTGTCACAGCACAGCTGATCGATGTCTTTCAGCTTGTAGTTGACACTCAAGAAACCGAACTGATTCAGACAGTGAGTTTGAATAGCTTGTGCAAGCGGTAGTGGCCAGTAACTCCAACACTAAACCAAGACAGGATGTGTCACTATCCTAAACCTTATCTGCATTACTTCCTTTACCGTTGCTTAATAAGGCACTCTTCCCCAATATTCTGTCAGCATTCTAAAAGAAGAAACAAGCAGACACATAACAAGTTTAGCATGTACTAGTATATGAAACTCATTTCGGTGAACCAGTTCATTAGTAAGGTGGACAGGATTAAACTACCAAGTCTTCTATTTCCAAGTACTAGTACATAATAAAAGCATCAAACAAAGATATATCTATGTCCTATGGTAGCAATGGAATCTTAAATTAGAACAGTTATTCTTCAGGTTTAGGCACTTGTTCTACATGAACAGAGTACAGTAAGATGCAAGAATATAATACTTAAAAATAGAAAATGAGCTCATAGACCTTACCACATTCTTGGTTCGGGACCAGTACAGAACAAGGCGTTCCCAGTCATTGTCCAGTAAATGTGTCTCAGGAGAACGTATAAGGGAATTTGATGAGTTTCTTTGCCGGTGAAGTACGTTTTCTTCAGGTAATTCCGATACTGCGACCAAGCATTCTTGAAGATAGCAGAGGTATTAACACAGGTTACCTCATCCTGAGTTTCCAAATCAGTCCTTCTCTATAGAGAAAAATGGGAAATTTGCTGTATTATAACCATCATGGAGGTAGGATGTATGGGAAGAAGCAAAGTAATTGCCATGAATAACATTACTTACACATAACTCCTGGACAAACACATGCAACTGGCATTTTCCTCCATCTTCAGTATAATATTTCCAAGATGGGAAGATACGCACATACGATTTAACAACATCAAATGCGATAGATGCTAAACTACGACTAGCTGGTTGTGCTTCCTCCACATGAATAGGCGTACTAACTGGTGGAGTTGGGGTTCGCTGTGATAGTACTGGCCCTTTGGGCACTGGAGCTGCCTTACTAACTGCTCTTGTTTGGGAGCTCTATGGTGGAGATGGTGCTGTGTCAACAGGAACTAGGTTACTATCGGCTGGGGTTGGGGTTAGATTGGGTGAAGCTGGTTCTCTGTCCATCGTAGTAGGGGTACAATCTGCGAGAGTTTGGGTTATGTGTGATAGGGATGGTTCTTGTGCATGTACTACCGGGGTGCTATCTCCACCAAGAGGTAGCACTATTTTATTTGAAGACTGTGTTTTTAGTCCGCTAGATACTCGCATCACCCGCTCCAATTCAAATGGCTGATAAACAGGAAACATAGTTGAACGTACAGACATTGTATGAGAGACAGATGCAATAGATAGTGTGGAAAAAGAGGGCATGAAATAGTTGACATGTATATTGTTTAACTAAAACGGATATCATGACATAATTTCACATATATGGTGTCTATCTAAACTAGATAGCATAGCATAACATAATTCAAAGATATGATGAATAACTAAACAGGATCGCATGACATAATTCACCTACATGTTATCTAAGTAATCAGGATCGCATCATTTAATTCACATATGTGATTTACATGCTAAACAGATGGCATTTGATATGATGTATGAACTAAGAACATGGTGTTGAATATTGTGTATATGATGTCTAAACTATGCAATGCAAGACACCCTATGCATGATATGAGCAGTATAACCGTGCCAAGTTAGAGCATACACCTCAGTGGGGGAATAGGACTGGTCATCTGTCTCTAAATCCATCTCTGAGGAGCTATCGGGACCCAACAAGAGATCTGCTTTGATAGGTAGCACTGTCTGCTCTGAAGGCCTTGTTTTCACTCCAGATTTTTCCATCTCCCACCCAAATGGCTGATTCACAGGAAGAGTAGTTTAATGTACAAACATTGTCGACAAATGGAAATGTAATGAAGAAAAGGATGGGCAAGATATCATTCAAATATATGATGCCTGGTTAAACAGGATGGCATTGCACATTTCACATATATTATGGCTGGCTAAAAGACATGAGACTGCATAATTCCCATATATGATATAGAAACTAAACAGGTGGCATTACCGAACATGTCTAAACTAAGCAGATGACATATATGATGTCAAAAGTAGGCACTGCAAGGCAACATATGCATGATATGACTAACATCATCATGCCAAGGTAGAGCAAACACCTTGGGGGTAAATAGGAGTGGTCAGCGGCGTCCGAATCCGCCTCAAAACAGATATCTTCCTCTGGATTACAATCTGGAGAGGGGTGGGGAGGGTTTGCCATTGAACCCACCATGGAGCGATGTCTGCATGACATTCTATTGCCGCGCAAAACTCTTATCTTTTTCTCTACATGTTCAGCATGACTGTGTACAATATCCGACATGCATACGAAAAAAATATGGCGAGATTATGTAAGGAGAGCATGCAGAAATTTAGAGTGATGGTAACAACCGGTGGATCGATGTTTTTCCGTTGAACCAAAATAGCCCTAATGGATCGACGTGAATGTATAGTAATAAGTGATGCAACAAGTGTACAACCTCTTTGCCGTAGCCGTGTCGACCTCAGCATCATTGGGTTGGTCACTGAAGCAGTTGAGGCAGAGGTGGCTGTCGGAGGTGTGGAGGAAGATCTGAGGAATCTGTAGACGGCGTCCAGGGCACTGCTCTATTGTGATGGATCGTTCTGTCGTTGGAGCTGCTCCGGTGAGCCGTAAGACGTCAAGGCTGAAGCAGCACAAGACATACATCGTCAATCTCAAGTGGGATTCTAATAGCATCTCCAATAGATGATGTAAAATGGATGTAAAATTAACATCACCAAAAACCACCTAACTACAACAGATGAGGTAAAAACTGTTGACTCTGAACTTAACTGTCGAAACTGAAATTTACTGTGGAATCTGAATGCTACTGTCAAAACTGAATGCAATGGTAGCAGAGAGGCACTTGACATGTAGTTTAGGGAGGGCCTGCAGTTCATCTTCAACCTGCACCCCCCTGAGCCGCCAACTACCACCGGCCGAACCGCCGGCCCCAACACCGCCTCGCCCACCCCGAACCCTAAGATAGATAGTGGGGTACCTCTCCGGCGAGCCCCCGTACCCGCTGCGGGTGGTTCTTCCTTAACTCCGGCGAGCCCCCCCCCCCAACCCCTGAAAATCGACTGACCCAAAAGTCGATTCAGTCGACTGAAGTGTGGCTTAATCGGAGCAGAGCAGTAGCACGAGCGAGGGGGAGAGCAGCAGCAGCAACTGGGCGAGCGAGCGATCGAGCGAGAGCCGGAGCAGCAGGAGCAGATCCGGTTCGTATGGACGCCGCCGCCGAAGGGGCCTCGCACTGGGGGAGAGCCGCCGTGGAGATGTCGCCCGCGGCGCCGGCTTCAAGGTAGCCGGTCCATGGGGGTGCGGGATGGAGCCCCGTCGGCGCCGGGAGGTCGAGTTAAGGAGAAGGTGCGATGCGATGAGTGTACAACCTCTTTGGTGGCGCCGAGTAGGCCTCGGCTTTGTCCGAGGAGTCGGTGAGGATGCTGCGGTTCCGGTGGAGCAGGTTAAGGCGGCGCTGTGGGGATGGAGCAGCCGCGATAGACGAGGCGATCGTCGGAGCAGCTCCTTGGAGGTGGAGGACGGGGCAGCTGAACCAGCGGGACGGCGAGATGGACGATGGATCCTCATCCGGGGAGGTGGACGAGGGACGTCAAGCTGTTGCGGTGGACGACGTCGTTGGGGAAGAGGCTCTGGCTGGGCAGCGGTGACACGGCGGACGGTGGGGTTTCATGGCTGGAGCGGAGAGGTTATGGTGGCCTGGGATTTCGAATGGCGAAAGGGGGCGATGGGAGGGGGTGAAGCATGACTTAGGAACGCGCTTGTCCAAAATGTAGGGTGTGTTATGAAAGTACCCCCCACCAATTTGAACTAGCGGCCCTTTCGGCTCAGGGTTAGAAGGGGGATTTCACGTGTCGGGATTTGGCAGCTGGAGGGAGTTTTCGCGCGCGTTGTAGTTTCGGGATAGCAAGGCGCGGGTTGTGAAGGCGCCAGTTTTGGGAGCACGATATCTGAATTTTCGGGATATAACAAGACGCGGGTTGAATTTTAGGGACAAGCCTAACGTGTAGTAATATTGTACTTGTACGTACCAAATCAATTCGCACTTCTCTCAACCAAAAAGAAAACGAAAAAAATAAAACTATTCCCCGTTTTACTATACAAATGCTATTCAAATCTACTCCCTCCTTCCATCTATATAGGGCCTAATACGTTTTTCGATGCTAACTTTGACCAAATATTAGAGCAATGATATATGACATGCAACTTACACAAAGCACACTGTTAAATTCGTGTGTGAAAGGTTCTTTCAATGATATAATTTTCACATTGTGCATGTCATGTACTATTAATCTTGTCAATAGTCAAAGGCGGTCTTAAAAATCTCATTACACCCTATATAGATGGAAGGAGGGAGTATGAATCCATGTTATGTCCGATTAAATTTTTCCGCTTGCTGTATAATGCATGTAACCTACTCATACCAACATTTTAGTGCATTCCAAATGTCTATACTACCGCTACAATTCGAACTAAATTTGAATTCGTTTCTCTATTTCAATAAGAATCTACAATCATGATTGTTGCCAACTTCAACCATCATAGTTTCCTTGCTATCCGCCAGATATAAATCAGACGACCTATAATGCAGGATGGCAGGCACACCATCATCAACAACTCCATTTTTTTATAAGAGTATGGATGAAATATATTAAATGTAGTATACGATGTTCATAACCACACCATGTGTATCACCGTTATATATATTCACACATCCGTCGGTTTGAAACACTATGATAAATTCCTCAAATATCCGAATTTGCTTTTTATAATGAAGTATATATGATCTCTATTCTTCTTTTACACCCACACAACCCTCTTATCTTTGTAGCTAGCGCTAACTTTCTCTTGTGCATGCACACACCCGCATCCCTCTCACCCTCCCTCAGCATTCTCTAGCTCCATCGCGCAAATTCGTCTTTTCACTTTAGGTCGTTCACCCACGGTGTGTGTAGGCCCCCCAGCTCCTTCTTTACGGCACACATCGATGGATATGCCTCTCTATCCAGGTGTGCCTAGCACAAACACAAGCTTCTAGTCTTCTCTTTTCACCGTCCATGCCTCACTCCCACCACTCCTTTCATCATTCTCGTACTCGCACACTCCTCCCCCTCGATATAGTATGCCTCTCGTACAACCTCCTACATGCATCCCTCTCTCTCTCTATCCTTCTCCTCGTGCCTCATTTGCTTCTAACACACACATGCATGTATACTGATCGATCTCCCAACATATACCTAGATCAACTTTAACTACCCCCCATCGATCGACGTACCTCACAAGTTATGTCTCTCCTTTCTCTTACAAAGGGCGATTGATCTTCCTATGTAGTTACGTCTGCTTACCATAGCCACATCGTCCCCCCTCATCATTCGTGCATGCCTCCTGACCCGTCTCTCACATGCACGTGCATAGACAACAAGCAGCCATCTCCTCTCTTATTGATATTGCGGGCGTGCCCTCCATTTTTCTAGCAAGCCTATCCCACCATTTGTTAGAAGCAACTCCACTACCACCCCAACACTCTAGCTCCGTCTCTCTCACAACCTTATTCATCTCCTGCACATATGCATGGATGCCGATCGATCTCCCTTAATACATGAGGCAGATCGATCTCCTTAATACATGAGGTAGGCCTCTCTCCTCCTCCACACATATACCAGCCATTGTACCTCTATAGTTAATTGGGCCTCCCTCTTCCCCCACCACACACCGATAGTCGAGCACTCCAGGTAGGTATCCATGCCACAGAGACAAACTGCACATGTCCCATCTCACGTTCCAGTAGGCCTGCCACTCTATATCTTTGACGTGGGCACACACAAATTCGATGGCACTCTTTATCGATCGCGCGCGCACACACACACACATCATCCCTCTATTCGATTCTATGGACACCTCAAGCCGATGATACCTCCACTCTCTTCTTGTGGATTGCCCCCTCTATATATGTGTTATATCCAGGAATCTATTTCACACACATTGCATATGTTAAATATTTTGATTGACCCCCCCCCCACAAAAAAAAACTCTCAAGAACCCACACACTATATATCTCTAGATTTGTATCTCTCTCACACAACCCCACGTAGGTGGTGGACGTATACAAGAAGAGAATAGGTGCACCGTGCACGTACTCACGCTTTGTGCCCAGCCACACCCACGCGGGTACATAGTGGAGGTCATTTCTTTACAAAATGGCAGCCCATGTGCTAAATTGAACGCCTGTAGCGGTTGTTTACCTAGGGAGGTCGTGTACCACGCGTGCACGAAACAAAGTTCGACTTGACGCGTTGCCGCATTATTTTTAAATAAAGTTATAGCGCTCAATGGCACGTACACAGAATATAAAACAATTTTTATGGAGGAAAAGTTAGTCCGCTCTTCAGAGTATCTCACACAAGGCTCCGGTGGCCTCTCTCTCTCTCTCATCGTTGGTCACTGATCTGGCCGCATCCCGTCCGCCGGGGGCTAGGGAGTGTGGTGGCCTCTCTCTCTCTCACCGTTAGTCACTGATCCGGCCGCATCCCGTCTGCCAGGGAAAGGGAGTGCGGTGGCCTCTCTCTCTCTCTCACCATTGGTCACTGATCCGGCCGCATCCCATCCACCGGGGGAAAGGAAGGAAGTGCATCGTTTCTCAGTTCGACGGTGCCGAGGCAGCACGTCCTAATCTGCGGTACACGCCGTTCTCTCTGACCAAGCTCCGGCACGGCAGGGTCTACGCCACCTGCTCGCAGATTCCACCCGCCGCCGCTCACCTAGTTACATCCCGACGACCTCCAGGTATCCCCTCCGGCCTTGCTCCACTGCCCATTTTCCCACATCGCTGCATGTGGATCTTCCATAGTTCTTTGCCCAAAACGTAGCTCATCCGGCGTACTTTCCATATTGCATTCTCGTCCTCACACCGTTTTAGACAAACACAACCGTATTGTTATCTTCCCTTAGGACAAGGAATATGCTTCTTTTTTGTCGTCGCATGTGTCATCAACTGTTATTGGCCAGTAATTGTTTCCTTTCTACCTCTTTTTTGCAAACAAGGCTATCCATTTCACCTCGTTGCTATTGCGACCTTTTGGTGAACTGCACAAATCACTTTTTTATTAAGAGTGTTTTGTGCAGTTGTACTAAAATGTCACACGGGCAATGTCTCTACATTTCAGTGTGACTGCACAAAGGGAGGTTGGTTTTTCTCTATCCTCCTCATCCAACTCCGAGCCTAATCTTCTCCAACTAGTTAGTCTTAAGAGAGACTGCAAAGGTGACCGGCTTCTATTTGTGTGTTTATTGTTTCATCAGCAGTCCCCTATTATCGTAATCACACTTGATATCTTTTGAACAGGGACGCTCAGCTCTATTTTAGTGGAACTGCACAAAATGATCGGAATGTTGCATGCTCCAGACAACTACTTTTTTCCCAACATGCCTTGTTGATTTAGACAGAGCTGGGGGGACGTTGCTGCCAATGAAAGCATGGATCAATTTTAATTTAACACCTTCTCACAACTTCGTCTTCAGTTGTGATGTAACTATTAGCTCTGATCTGCTAATAATTGACATGCATTAGCAAGGAAGTTAGTTTTTTATTGTTCCTGAAAGAGCATCGATGGCAAGACATGCGAAACAAAAGCTGAAATCTCACACCATTGTACAATTTCATTTCGCTGGAAAATTATTTGTATAGTACGTCAATTATGTAAACAAATGACGGAAGCTTGATAGCATTGCCAGAAGCCTCTTCATCATCCGGGTCCATGTGCCATGCACAAAATTATACTCCTTCGTTCCTAAATATTTGTCTTTTTACAAATTTCAAACGGGCATATTTTAGAGTGTAGATTCACTCATTTTGCTTCGTATGTGTACTCCCTCCATTCCTAAATATTCTATTCGTCTTAACAGAGATTTCAACAAGTGACTACATACGGAGCAAAATGAGTGAATCTACACTCTACAATATGTCTATATACATCTGTATGTGCCAGTCCATTTGAAATCTCTAAAAATATAAATATTTGAGTAGTCACTCATTGAAATCTCTAGAATGACAAATACTCCGGAGTATATTTAAGAACCGAGGTGGTAGTGCACAACCGCATGGGAGACTCAGCCCGATCGTTGCGCCGCATTAATAGTGAGTAATGAGCAGTCAAATCATAAGCCCCACCTTTCCCACTGTAAGTTGCTCTGAAGAAGCAACCATCAATACGGTCTTCTTTGAATCCGCTCATACTACTCCATCCGTCACTGTTTATACAACGCGCTTCAGAAAAAAGAAAGAAAAAAATCTGTGGGACCAAGGCTACTAGTGATCGGCCTGAAAATAGCATTGGTAGTTATAGCACGGCGTCTATTACTAGAGGGAATAATGCGTACACACATGCATGCAGTGCTTCTACCCCAGGTACACACATGCATGCACTTCGTAGTAGTACAGTACATGGAGAGAAAATTGAGGACTTGATTGCGGTTACCACGCCCTAATTAATTGAGCATTAAACTAAATGCGTCTAAAGTCTCTCTGGTGGTGGAAATGCATTGAGAGAAATGCATCATAATGAAGTGCGCCCATTAAACTGTGACGGAGGGTGGAGTAGTATGAAGGTGCAAAACCAAGTACACGTACTACTGCGCTTGGCTCTTCGCCCCTTCGTGAAGTCGAACAATGATGGTACTCCGCATGTTGGGTACTACAGTGTATGGCTCTGACAATCTGATACCGAATGGACTGATGCATGTCCACCGAGGGTAGGTTGCATTAGTCAAAAGGCGTAAGCGAGCTTCACATTGTCCTACAAGCTTCTCCTCGTTCTGCGAGTTGACGGGACACACCAAAAAGTAGTGCTAGTCCATACTCCCTCCTTTCCGGTTAATATGGCTTAATCTTTTTTGCAGGTAAATGAGAGAGCTTTATTCATATATAAGAATTCTTAGGACGATCAGCCAAGACACTAGTCACTAGGAAGCGAGGTACCCCACCAAAAAAGAAGTAGGAAGCAAGGTGTTTCATCAAGCCAGCTCTCGGCCACATTCAAAGTGCAGCAAGCACGGTTCACACGAAGATGTGCCGCAAGGTTTGTTGACCTGTTTACATGCTGAATAACAAAAAAAGAGGAAATATTACTAAGCGCTACTATTTGTAACAGGATATGAACCAGAATTAAGCGAGAATTTTGGCGAGCATTACATGCAATGAACTTCCATTATCACATGTGAGAACCCTCGAAGAGAACCAAATGTGTTGAAGATTGCTTTATCACATTTTAAAATTATAATAAGAGTGCATACGCTCCTCCATCCGGTTCCTAGTACTAGTATAGTACGTACCTTTGTGGACTCTAGTAGTAGTACTAGTAAACTTTGCGCTTGGCTGTTCGGGAAGTCGAACAATAATAGCACCACTAGTATAGTGTATGCTTCTGGCAATCTGACACCGAATTAACTGTTGCACGTCCACTGCGTGAGCGAGGGAGAGCTTGCATTAGTAAAAAGTTTCTCCTTGTCCTGCAAGCCACCGCGCACAAGCTTCTCCCGTCCTGCAACCTTCTCCTCGTTCGGCAAGTTGACGGGACACAGCAAAGTAATGCTAGTCCATGCTGCCTCCTCTCCGTTTAATATGGCTTAATTTCAAACGAGATAAATACACTGTCTGTCACTGTATATTTGTAAAAATATGGTCAGTGGACTTCATAATACGCTCATTGCGCTCAATATATATATTTTCCGGTGTTCATACGATCACTAGCTCACCCTGACTGAGTATGTGTGTGCATGCACGTGTAGGTTGAGCACTTGAGCGTGACCGTGTGTGTTCCGTTGTGTGCTCGGACATGCATGCATTAGGGCGTCGCGCGCGTTTTTGCGTCCATGTGTACGTGTGACTGTTGCATACACGTAGGGGGAGTACGTGTAGGGGCCACTAAGGAGCAGTCAAATCACACGGTAAGTTAGTCGGAAGAAGCAACCATCATTTCACTCTTGAATGACACGTACGCAATATAAAATGGTTGATATGGAGAGAAAAAGAAAACCACTATATATACACTAGCAGGAGCCTAAGCTACAAGCCTGCTTGCTTAGGTTGCTCTCTTCACAAGCATAGAACGACAGGCTTGATCCCGCAGCCGGGGGAAGGGAACAATGTTCTGCATAGACGCGGTCGACATCGGCGAGGGAGAAAACCCACAGTCGGTGCGTCGCAATTGGGGGTCACCGCGGTATGGGCCGATGCCGCATCCCAACTGCCCTTCTAGCTACAGCCCGGCGTCCCAGGTAGTCCATCTTCCTTTTGGAGCCGGCTTGCTCCACTGCCGTAGCTCCATCTCCATGTCGATCTTTCTCTACTTCTACCGGCTTCCACTTGTGATGAGTTTATGTCTCATGAACTAGTGCCAGTACTATTATTCTAATCACACTTCTTCAAAATCTTTGACATCAGGGATGCTCAAGTCAATTTTAGTGGAACTGCACAAAAGCATCGTATGATCCGAGGGTGCCAGCCGTCTTTCCTTCGATAGGTTCTACCTGGCCAGGAAATTAAATCATGTTTAGGGTTTAGGGTTTAAGTCGTAGTGACCCCATTAGTAGTTTTTCTATCGTACACGCTGTATCACCTTTTTTCTTTAGTTGTGAAGTAAATATTGGCTATGATCTGTGAATCATTGAGATGCATTAGCACGCGTGTTAGTTTTCCTTTGTATTTGATGGAATGTTGTAACGGGGCAACCTTGGAATAGGAATGAAAATGGAGTGGAAAAGTTTCCGTTTTTCCGGAGAAAAAATAGAAACGGAGAGAAACCAATGTTTCGTTTCGTTGGATCACGCCATCGAGCAAAACCAATGTTTAAATCACGTCTGTCGTGTTCGTGTCTCACCCTCCTCCACGGCTCGACCCCACACGGTCACTCGGCATGCCACTCACCGCAAACCGAGTAGTATACCATAACTTTCCCGCCTGCTTGTCGATGGATCGCGCCATGGAGTATTAGCACTACTGGAAGAGATTGACGAGTTGGGGGAGGACAGCTAGCTGTAGCACGGACTCCCAAGAACTTACTACTGGAAGAGATCGCGCATGTTGTAGCCGGCTATTGCGACCTTTGAACGCGGAGCAGCCGCGTGCACCCGGAAGCAGCGCGGCCGATGCTCTCTCGTCTGGCGCGCCGCTTCAATGCCGGCGCCAGTGAGAGGTCGCATCCGCTCTGGCCGGGCATGAATGCGGCACTGACCGTTTCAGGCGGGAAGCACGCGCGGGTGATGAAGAGGGTTCGGGTTGGTTAGGACCGGCCGTGGCAGTGGTCCGGACGTGCGCAAACAAGAGATGATGTACGTTAATATTACTGCGTATATAATTAACAACATAAATAATGTGCCAGTTGGACAAATATGATTGGAGATGGAAATGGAATTTTACATGAACACAGATATGCATGTCTATGTCTATGTGTGTGTGCACGACGACTCTCGCGACCTGGAAGCGGGGGCATGTTTTTGATCGAGTTTTCTTTCTTGGTACGTTAGAAAATCAGTTTGTCTAATTCACATCTAGATGTTATTTAAGGATATCACATCTAAGCTCCCACAAGTATATAATGTAGCAACAAGAAACAAAAAAAACTAGGAAAAGACCACAAACAGAGTGGACATCAACTTATATGTGACATAACTATGTCACATCTAGATGTGTCCTAGACATACCCTTAAAAAATTGTCCGCCAGTTTTCATTTCTTTTTTCTGGGAACGCGCGTATTCTATTTAAAACCACTGCTATGGAGAGATTTTTTTACTCCATTATAGCCTCTTGTTTGATAGAGTTTCTCGCGTCTCGCTCTCTCACCCTGTCCATATCAAAACAAGATGACAGTGTCCACTCTATCTCTCTCCTCACCGGTGGTCATAGATCCGGCCGAATCCCGTCCGCTGCGGGAGGTGAGGAGGTGCAGCGTTGATGTTGTCGCCGTCGGCGACGGAGGAAATCGATGCGCACCGTCCTCTCGGAGCCGGCGCTGGCGCGGACGAAGATCCTCCGCGCCCTTGTTTGCTGCCGTCGTGTGGGCAGATCCCCTCCCGCCCGCCTAAACGACATCTCGCCCACCTGAGGTATAACTTCTTGTACTGGTCCAGCTCCCCAGGTCATTGCGTGCGGGTTTTCTTCTATGCGACTACTCCCCAGCTCCCCATGCATAGTAGCTAGGGTTCGTCGGCTGGTCCAACATCACCTACTAGTACTATTATAGAGGAAATGCCACTCAAAAAGTTGTCCTGATTTATGCCTCGGTGGATGTATACATGTTGTTTCGACAAAAAGTACATGGTGGTTGTGCGGTCATTGTCCATATGGTGGTAGTACTATCACTGGTTAAATGAAGAAATGCTTTTTTCTCAGGTATCCCGGTTTAGTTCCCATCAAGATAATTATGATGCTTCTGTTTGTTGCTATACTTTTCATTAATTCTTATTGACAATTGATATGTCGTTGCTAACCCTTTTTTATATTTTTGGAAACAGTGATGCGTGTCTCCATACCCGGGCATATCTTCCTCAAGTTTAGTGGAACTGCACAAAATTGGATGGCCATTGTTGTTTTGCCTCACTGTCCTCTGCCACGTGGTTCTTCCTTCCTCGAGCTTGATTACTCAGAAGAAACAGACTACAGTGAGGATTTGTCGAACTTCTTAGGTGCCTCACCCAAACTTGATGCCAAATGGATGATGCATCACCACGATGACCTATCGATGCTCATGGTTGCGCCTCATGGTTGCGTCGGCTGGTGAAGCTGATCGATTTTTGATGAAAAACAAGCTATCTTCCATCAGTGCTCTTTGCTTGTTACGCACAAAGATGATATCCTTCGTCAGTTCACCTTGGTTGCGTTGGAGACGCAGTCGTCTTTCACGTTGATGCAATTTTATCACACAATTGGCTATGAACCAAATATTTCCTCGAAGAAGGATCAACGTTGGTACTAAGAGCATAAGTTTTGTATTGATTTCTAAGCCTTCTCACAACTTTGTCTCCAGCTCCCCTGTAATTTTATTTGTCCAGCTATTAACTTTGATTTAAAAAATGGTGTGGACTAAAAACCCGGATGGACGTAGTAGCCCTCCATTTTTATTTACTTCGCATATTAGATTTGACTGAAGTCAAACTTTGTAATACTCTCAAACATTTCCGATAATTGAAATTCAATTTCTTTATTTGTACACACTCTCACACGTTTTCGATAATTTGGCGCATGTGTGGTTGTTCACTTAAGGGAGGGTAGTGTACCACACATGAAGGACAGGAAGTGCGACCAGGACGCGTGGGCGTGGATCATTAGTTCATCGGAAGTAGTACTAGTTTTCTTCACTTTACATTAAATAGAGAGTTTCATTTCGTACTTACACAATTTAAAACGATTGTTATGGAGAGAATAAGAAAACCACTCCACTATATTTTAGTCGTATACACGAGAGTACTATATGGACGTAGCTTCATTGACTTAGTGCACCTGCCTTTGGATTTACGACAGGTGGGCCCAAAATGTGGCTGGCTCACCTATCATACAGCCAAAAGCAGGTGCAGTGAAGGCACCGGAGCTCAGTCCGTACTACAGTAGTATATATATAAGCGGCAGCCTCAGCGCTTGTTCGCTAGGGTTTGCACTCTCCACACGCTCACCGCACTACATATATGTTACATGCTGGAGGCTCAGCGTTCATTTGCTAGGGTTTTCTATATTCACAGTCTCTCACCCTCTCTTCACCAGATCTAAACAAGACTGCGTTGGCCTCTTGTCTCTCTCTCCCCCTCATAGCTGGTGAAGGAGGCGTCCGTATCCCGTCGCACCGGGAAGGGGAGGAGGTGCAACGTTCACTCTACCGCCTTCGGCGAGGGAGGCAATCCACTGCCGGCTGCACTGTTCTCTTTCACCCAGTGCCTATGCGGGAGGGCCACCGACCCCTTCTTCCTCGCTGCCATACGTAGTGTGGGCAGATCCGGCCTCCCGCCGCACGCCTTGCCACATCCCGACGACCCTAAGGTATAAGTTTCTTTGAAACCGTTGTTGCTCTAGCTGCATGTGGATCTTTTTCGATCTATAGTCGATTCTAGGTCTTGGTTCAAAGAGGAAAGAAGGGTGCGGTGGGCTGGAGCAAGAATCTAGGACGTGGTTCAATGAGGAAAGGAGGGGCGGAAAGTAGTATAGACTGGCTATCCAGCCGCTTTGTAGGTCGAAAAGGGAAAAAGGGGGTAACCCAGTACACACATCTGTAAGGAACCGATCTCTTGGTTGAAAAGGGAAAGAAATTGGGGGGTCGGGTAGTTTGTGCACAACTAGATTTGCTGCCCTCACATAGGAAGAAGGTTCCAAGAGAACAAATATGGGACCAGCGCATATATGCTGCTTGGCTACATACTCTGCATCACCCATTTATACGTGTGGACGCACATGGTGCTCGAATGTCCCATGCAGCTATTTTGTTGTTGTTAATCTCAGAATTAACTACTGATCTGTTTTAAAAGAATATCTCTGTTAATATGAATCAATGCAACCATTTTAGATATGCTACTGTCCTATACTTTGTTTTCCATCAAGATAAGGTAGATGCTTATTTTTGTGGCTGCATGTTTCATCCTCCTTTATTGGCCAGTAATTATTTTCTTTTTTTGCCTCTTAAAACAGGGATATCTATTCAACTTGTTGCTATAGAGAACTTAAATGGCACACCGGCAACTTTGCTTGATTTCAGTGCAACTGCACAAAACGAGATTGGATTTCCTATTCGTGTTGGTAGATTCGTATGTTATGTTGGTCATTTCATGAAAGGTCAGTACAGGCCTTCATCCACATGATTGTGCAGTGTGCTTTGAGATGATGTGCTACTTGTATTGGTACTGTTTTAAATAAATGATGAATTGAAGCTATTGTATTGCTGTCTTTTCCCATTAAGTAGTGAACAAAAATGGGACCAACCTAGACATGATGCTTGTTGCTTTGTTACAACAAATTCAGCATCACCCCCTTTATAAGCCAGTAATTGATGCCACTCTCAGAATTAACTACTGAATCTTATTTCAAAACTGCAACACTTGTTAGGGATTGGCGGGATTACCATTTTTGTGGCCGCATGTTTCATCCTCCTTTATTAGCTAGTAATTGATTCCTTTTTTGCCTCTGTTTATACAGGGATATCTATTCAACTTGTTGCTATTGTGACATTTTGCTTCGTTACGCGAAACACTTTGCTTGATTTCAGTGCAACTGCACAAACCGAGATTGGATTTCCTATTCGCGTTGGCAGATTCATACATGATCTTGTGTGCGTCATGACAGGTTGGTACTTTCCTTCATCCACATGATTGTGCAGTGTGTTTTGAGATGCTGTGCTACTTGTATTGGTACTGTTTTTAATAAATGATGAATTGAAGCTATTGTATTGCTATCTTTTCCCATTAAGTAGTGAACAAAAATGGGACCAACCCAGACATGATGCTTGTTGCTTTGTTACAACAAATTCAGCATCACCCCGTTTATAAGCTAATAATTGATGCCACTCTCAGAATTAACTACTGAATCTTATTTCAAAACTGCAACACTTGTTTGGGATTGGCGGGATTACCATTTTTTTGGCCGAATGTTTCATCCTCCTTTATTAGCCAGTAATTGATTCCTTTTTTGCCTCTGTTTGTACAGGGATATCTATTCAACTTGTTGCTATTGTGACATTTTGCTTCGCTACGCGAAACACTTTGCTTGATTTCAGTGCAACTGCACAAAACGAGAATGGATTTCCTATTCGTGTTGGCAGATTCGTACGTGATCTTGTGTGCATCATGACAGGTTGGTACTTGCCTTCATCATGATTGTGCAGTGTGTTTTGAGATGTTGTGCTACTTGTATTGGTACTGTTTTAAATAAATAATGAATTGAAGCTAATGTATTGTTGTCTTTTCCCATTAAGTAGTGAACAAAAATGGGACCAACCCAGACATGATGCTTGTTACAACAAATTCAGCATTACCACGTTTATAAGCCAATAATTGATGTCACTCTCAGAATTAACTACTGAATCTTATTTCAAAACTGCAACACTTGTTAGGGATTGGTGGGATTACCATTTTTGTGGCCGCATGTTTCATCCTCCTGTATTAGCCAGTAACTGATTCCTTTTTTGCCTCTGTTTATACATGGATATCTATTCAACTTGTTGTTATTGCGACATTTTACTTCGCTACGCGAACCACTTTGCTTGATTTCAGTGCAACTGCACAAAACGAGATTGGATTTCCTATTCGTGTTGGCAGATTCATACGTGATCTTGTCTGCGTCATGACAGGTTGGTACTTGCCTTCATCCACATGATCGTGTAGTGTGTTTTGAGATGTTGTGCTACTTGTATTGGTACTATTTTAAATAAATGAGGAATTGAAGCTATTGTATTGCTGTCTTTTCCCATTAAGTAGTGAACAAAAATGGGACCAACCCAGACATGATGCTTGTTGCTTTGTTACAACAAATTCACCATCACCCCCTTTATAAGCCAGTAATTGATGCCACTCTCAGAATTAACTACTGAATCTTATTTCAAAACTGCAACACTTGTTATGGATTGGCGGGATTACCATTTTTGTGGCCGCATGTTTCATCCTCTTTTATTAGCCAGTAATTGATTCCTTTTTTGCCTCTATTTATACAGGGATATCTATTCAACTTGTTGCTATTGCGACATTTTGCTTCGCTACGCGAAACACTTTGCTTGATTTCAGTGCAACTGCACAAAACTAGATTGGATTTCCTATTCGTGTTGGCAGATTCATATTTTATCGTTGTCGGTCTCATGAAAGGTCAGTACAGGCCTTCATCCACATGATTGTGTAGTGTACTTTGAGATGTTGTGCTACTTGTATTGGTACTGTTTCAAATAAATGTTGAATTGAAGCTATTGTATTACTGTCTTTTCCCATTAAGTAGTGAACAAAAATGGAACCAACCCAGACATGATGCTTGTTGCTTTGTTACAACAAACTCTGCATCACCCCCTTTATAAGTAGATGGAAGCACATACTGTTGTTGCGCCACTCTACCCTGGAACTGAATCTTAGTTCAAAACTGCAAACACTTGTTAGGGATCGGCAGGAGTACCATTTCTGTTAGGGATCGGCCGGAGTACATCTTTAAGAAATGTATTGTTCAGATAATGTCTCTGTTATTATATATCAGTTACAGACTTACAGTGTTTCACAAATGGTACTATCCTGCTTTGTAGTTCTTTCTACATGTTTAACCAAGGTATTGTTAAGATAATGTCTCTGTTAAAATGAATCAGTCACATTGTTTTAGGAATGATACTTTTATGCTTTTTTGTTCTTTATACATCTTGAAACAAGGCATTGTTAAGATAATGTCTCAGTTAATATGAATGAATCACACTGATTGAGAATTGCTACTCTCCTGCTTTGTTTCCCATTAAGATAAGGTAGATCAGTAGATGTTTTCCTTTTGGGAGTACAAGTCATCAATCGTTATTTCTCAGTAATTGTTTCCCTTATACCTTTTGTTGCTTATAGGGATATCAAAATTAAAGCTCGGTTTTATTCCGACTTCAATTTTAGTTCAACTGCACAAAAGGAGCCAATGTGTCCCAGGCAAACTGCTGCATTACTGGGTCCAATTGGTCGTTCCACTTTGCAGAAAGAAGCAGTCATTGTTTGTGCTACATTACAGAAGGAATGACCGAGAAGCTTTACAGAGTATTAGGCCTTCCACTTTGTAGGCCAAAAGAGGTTCCAATTTCACCTTTTCTTAGTTTGGCACTAAATCCCTCCATTGCTACAGCCGGCGCCATAAATATTAGACACCGGTGACATGACTAGTCTGCAGAGACCATTGGCAATTTAACAACACGTGGAGTGCCCTGGGCAAGAAGTGCCCAAACAAGTACAAGAAGCGACATGACTCCATGATCATAGGAATTACATATTTTGAATGGGAAAAGCTTGTCAAAGTTTAATCATTGATGTTAGCAAGAAGAAACAGGACTCCACGATCATAAGCATTACATATTTTGAATGGGAAAAGCTTGTCAAAGTTTAATCATTGATGTTAGCAAGAAGCGACAGGACTCCACGACCATAGGCCTTACATATTTTGAATGGGAAAAGCTTGTTAAAGTTTAATCATTGATGTTAGCAAGAAGACGTTAGTTTAATATATTGGAATTGGAAAACCTTGTCAAAATTTGCTCATTGATGTTAGCCAGAAGACATGCATTTGATATTTTTGAGTGGGACGCCCTTGCTGTGAGCAGCGTCGAGTGTTTTTTCCTATTCATGTGTTCAGTTTAGAAGTAAATAGTTACTTTGCTGAGATATTCCTGTGTTAAGAGTTTGTTCTGGATATTGTCTATGTAATGCCAGGCCTTGTGTTTGATTGCAAAGTTGAGCTTGGAATGTTGTGGCATGCGGCATCACGAGCTGTTCATCGTGCCTCCTGAGAATAATGCTTTGTATTGTTTTGCATGTCGATCTAATGCCAGTGATTTGCTTGTTAAGAAGATCATCCTCTTCTGTTGTTTCCGTGCTTAAGAAGTTCATTGTCTGATGTTTCATTCATAGCCTATACGACAAGTCGGGTAGGTTAGACATGAAACCATATGATCTTCCGACCAACTCATGATATTAGGCCGTGATTGGATCGTCGTTTTCCAACCAAAACCGCTTGTAAATTAAAGCAGATGGTCTCGGGCAAAGGCGCTTGGTTGGTCGATTTCGACTAGTAAAATATCAGAAGTACTTGACACACGATAGAAACGCTGAACGACACTCGGACGATTGCTAATCTAGCCGTTAGCTGTTGTTTCAGCCTTGCCCATGGATGGCATGATACGCACGTCATGCATGTATCGTCTGGTAATGTCATCCATATAGCAGTGCTCGTAAAATATACACTGGTCTCTTAAATTACACGCGTAACCCGCCGATTTTACTTATAGACCTCGGGCCCTCGGTTTCATTATGCCTGTATTTTACGCGTTGTTTTCAATGACAAGTAAATTACACTTGTATGTTAATACAGGTTTGAAATAAACCAAAGCTCCCAAGCACGGCCTTACCGTTTCAAGTCGTCTCAGTTTCTCGAAGGTGCTCATAGGTGTCCGATGATCCTGGCTTCCTGAATGAGTAGCGGGCGCTGTGTCAGACCATCCGTAGGGCTCGCGAGGCCCTCTCCGTTGTCCTTCGAGTTGTTGCGCTCGCCGTGGCGCCGAGCATTGTTAACATCATCAACGAACATGAGGATTCAAGAGATGACTTTATTTTGACTGGATGACACTAGGGACCCACTAGGGCCATAGCCGTACGTACGCAAGTGCCTCCTTATTATGTACAACTATATTCTTTTTGCTTTCTCCTGGTTTCCTGACATCGCGGTCCCACACCATTGTCAACCTATGTAGTCAATATAAACGAGAGAATTGCACAAGGTGCGACCGACAGCTGGGACCAAGCAGCTCGAGCAGTATTTGTGTTTTTGAGGCGTGAGCACTGCAGAGTTTTTCTTGGCGATGATTTCATTGTTGTTCAGAGGAGAGCAGGGTATTAACTGGGCGGGCTGTGGCCCGTCTAGCCCAGGCCAGATATCCAGCCCAGATACTAATTTTTTCAAGATGAAAATGGCTAGCCCAGCTATACGTCTTTTTGAGGAATACACAGGTAATGTCAACTTGTTATTCTCCGCGCCGCTGGGCTACAAATCTTTCCAAGGAGGGATGCATTAGGCTTAACAGGAAAATGGGCTTTAAAAATAATAAATGGGATGTAATTATAAAAACTGGGCAATAACTATAAAAATGCACCAAACACGAAATTAGTTTATAAAATATTATTTATGGATTTTGAAAATCTTAAATTTTCATTGTTTCCCGCGCAATGTTTCGTTGGATTTTACGTAATACAAATTTATATTTAATCTGACTAGAAATTTCGGGATAAAAATATTTAGGAGCCCATCAAAATGTGGGAAATTTTATTGAATTCTGTCTTCAACGGTTGGTTGAATATATTAGTCATTGTCCTAGCTAGAAAATGGGTTGTACTTTTAACAAACTGTAAATGGGCTGTTGTAAATTCCATTAGAATTCCAAAATGGGTTGTACATTCTTAAAAAATGCAAATAGGCTATAAGTTCTCTGCCACACACTTGTGGGCCTACTAAGTGACGCGTCCCCTAACAAAAATAAGTCGACGCGTATGCAAGGCTTTGCCAAGTTATTATAGTCAACACATGGTTCTAGCAGCAGTTGCAGTTGGATGTCTATCCAATGGATGTCGTGCATCTTCTTCAATCTTGGATATTCTTAGCTTCGGCCGCCCAAAAAATGATTCCTCCCCCTGACATCTGGGGCACACCATTTCGGAGGCTGACATGTGGGCCTACTAAGTTGGAGCGTACCAAGGGCTTTGTCAACTTAGTCAATAATAAATGTTTCTAGCTTTAGTGACCGTACGATGTCCATCCAACGACCGTAGTGCTTCTTCAACCTCTGGTCTTCTTGGTCTAGCCGCCCAAAGCAGCGCCGGTCGTGCCGCCTGCTCCTGCCTCTCGTGGCCGGCTGTGCTGCCATGGAGGCCTCACCGCCCCCATACTACTCCCACCACTGGCTAGGCCATCCCTCCACTCACCCACACCCCCTGTTATTCTGCGGCGACGGTAGCCTCACACCGCAGCCGAACCAGTGAACCCTCGTACTCCTCTCCGCGCGGGCTTCCATTGTTGCGTCTTCCCCGGCTCCGCGTCGTCCCCTTCCTAAGCCTCACCATCATCCAGACCACCGCCCTGGTGTTCTCGGCGCGGCGTGGTCAACGTGGTCAACGATCGACTTCCATCGGAAGAGTATTGTATGTGGAGAGGCTGACAGCTGGGTCCAGGCGGCCGCAAGGAAGTGCCTCCTTATTACGCGCAAAATAATTATTCCCCCACCTTACAGCAGGGACCCACCGTACGGGCCACCTTATTTCGCGAAAAAAACGTTTCCCCCCTGACTGCTCGGACCCACCAGACAGGCCAGCGTATTTCGTGAAAAAAACATTCCCCACACTATCAGCTCGGACCCACCGGAAGTGCCTCCTTATTACGCACAAAAAAATGAATACTCCCCCTGCTAGCTGGGACCCACCATGGTGGGAGGCTGACTTGAGGTCCTACTAAGTTGACTGGGATGGGGGCCTTTGTCAACTTTAGTCAATATGAACGATTCTAGCTACAGTGACCGTACGCTGTCCATCCAACGGCCGTAGTGCTTCTTCAACCTCTGGTCTTCTTGCTCCAGCCGCCCAAAGCAGCGCCGGTCGTGCCGCATGCTCCTGCCTCCCGTGGCCGGCTGTGCTGCCATGGAGGCCTCACCGCCCCTACTATTCCCACCGCTGGCCAGGCCCTACGGCGACGACAGCCTCACACCGCAGCCGAACCAGTGAACCGTCGTACTCCTCTACGCGCGGGCTTCCACTGCCGCGTCTTCCCCGGCTCCCTGTCGTCCCCTTCCTAGGCCTCGCCGTCGTCCACCGCCCTGGTGCTCTCAGCGCGGTGTGGTCAACGTGGTCAAGGAACGACTTCCATCGGACGTGGACTGTACGTGGAGAGGCTGACAGCTGGGTCCATGGCCACAGCAAGGAAGTGCTTCCTTATTACGTGGAAAATAATTATTCCTCCACCTGACAGCGGGGAACCACCGGACGGGCCACCGTATTTCATGAAAAAAAACGTTTCCCCCCTGGCTGCTGGGACCCACCACCTACACCTTCGCACCCAAGGAAGTGCGTCTGGGTAAAAAAACAAAACGATTCGCCCCCTGACTGCTGGGACCCACCGGCTACATCTTCGCACGCAAGGAAGTGCGTGAAAGTCGGGACCCACCTGGTCGAAGCGTACGTAGCGTTGTCATTCTGGTCGCAAACGTGTACGTACATATATACTGGTCGATGTAGAGGTGTGCATGTGTCGTAGTAGAGGCGAGCACGTAGCATGTACACGTACGTACAACGGTCAGGGTGCAAGAAAGAAAATACGGCCACGTATGTGTACATACAGGAGGGTCTCGAACGCCTGCTCGCGCATACGTACGGCGAGGGCTCATGTACATGGCTGGGTCGGAACGGAGAAACATCGTGGTCGTCGTGTTCAAGGGGAGGCAACGGAATGCGTTGTGTTCATGGGGAGGCCACGAAATGTGTCGTGTTCATCGGGAGGACTTGGACGGAACATGCGATGGAAACGAGGCCTAGCGTACCGCAGAACGGAGGAAACGCCCTTGTGTTCGACCGGCCACGTTCAAAACGGGATCCTGTTCATCGGGAGGGGTGTGGCGTACCGCAAAACGAAGGAAACGGACCTCCTACGGTCGAAACGGGGGTCCTGTTGATCGGGAGGGGTGTGGCGTACCACAAAACGGAGGAAACGGACCTCCTACGGTCGAAACGGGGTTCCTCTTGATCGGGAGGGGTGTGGCGTACCGCAAAACGGAGGAAACGGACTTGTGTTGGAGCGCTACGGTTGAAACGGGGGTCCTGTTCATCTCCACTGTCGACGTCCTCCAGCCTCCATGGGCTCCTATTCATCTAGCCTCCACGGGCTCTGATACGTCTCCAACATATCTATAATTTTTGATTGCTCCATGCTATATTATCTACTGTTTTGGACTATATTGGGCTTTATTTTCCACTTTTATATTATTTTTGGGACTAACCTTTTAACCGGAGGCCCAGCCCAGAATTGCTGTTTTTTTCCTATTTCAGTGTTTCGGATAAACGGAATATCAAACGGAGTCCAAACGGAATAAAATCTTCGGGAACATGATTTTCTCACTGAACGTGATCCAGGAGACTTGGACCCTACTCCAGGGAACAAAAGAGGCGGTCACGAGGGTGGGGGGCGGCCCCCCTAGGGCGCGCCCCCTGCCTCATGGGCCCCTCATTTCTCCTCTGGCGTACTTCTTCCTCCTATATATACACACGTACCCCCAAACAATTAGAACAGGAGCGAAAAACCTAATAACACCGCCGCAAGTTTCTGTATCCACGAGATCCCATCTTGGGGCCTGTTCCGGAGCTCCGCCGGAAGAGGGCCGTCATCACGGAGGGCTTCTACATCATCCTAGCCCCTCCGATGAAGTGTGAGTAGTTTACCTCAGACCTCCGGGTCCATAGTTAGTATCTAGATGGCTTCTTATCTCTCTTTGAATCTCAATACAAAGTTCTCCCCCTCTCTTGTGGAGATCTATTCGATGTAATCTTCTTTTTGCGGTGTGTTTGTTGAGACCGATGAATTGTGGGTTTATGATCAAGTCTATCTATGAATAATATTTGAATCTTCTCCGAATTCTTTTATGTATGATTGGTTATCTTTGCAAGTCTCTTCGAATTATCCGTTTGGTTTGGCCAACTAGATTGGTAGTTCTTGCCATGGGAGAAGTGCTTAGCTTTGGGTTCGATCTTGCGGTGTCCTTACCCAGTGACAAAAGGGGCAGCAAGACACATATTGTATCGTTTCCATCGAGGATAACAAGATGGGGTTTATTTCATATTGCATGAATTTATCTCTCTACATCATGTCATCTTCCTTAAGGCGTTACTCTGTTTTTAACTTAATACTCCAGATGCATGCTGGATAGCGGTCGATGAGTGGAGTAATAGTAGTAGATGCAGAATCGTTTCGATCTACTTTGTCACGGACGTGATGCCTATATACATGATCATGCCTAGATATTCTCATAACTATGCTCAATTCTGTCAATTGCTCAACAGTAATTTGTTCACCCATCGTAGAATACTTATGCTCTTGAGAGAAGCCATTAGTGAAACCTATGACCCCCGGGTCTATTCTCATCGTATCAATCTCCATTATTTTAATCTTTCTTTGCCTTTTACTTTTCCTTTACTTTTTACTTTGCATCTTTATACCAAAAATATTATATCTATCTGATCTCACTCTCGTAAGTGACCGTGAATGGCTTGACAACCCCTAATCGCATTGGTTGCGAGTAGCTATCGCTTTGTGCAGGTACGAGGGACTTGAGTGTGGGCTCCTACTGGATTGATACCTTGGTTCTCAAAAACTAAGGGAAATACTTACGCTACTCAGCTGCATCATCCTTTCCTCTTCGGGGAAAACCAACGCAAGCTCAAGACGTAGCAAGAAGGATTTCTGGCGCTGTTGCCGGGGAGTCTACGCAAAAAGTCAACATACCAAGTACCCATCACAATCCGTATCTCTCGCATTACATTATTTGCCATTTGCCTCTCGTTTTCCTCTCCCCCCAATTCACCCTTGCTGTTTTATTCGCCCTCTCTCTCTCTATCCTCCCTCTCTATTTGCCTCTTGTTTGCTCGCGTGCTAGTTTGTTTGCTTGTCGTCATGACTAGTCCTCTTTCTGCTCCTATGTCTCCCGAGTTTGAAGTCCTTCACTTCAAACGAAAGCAAGGAGAAAACTTAAAGGATGCTTGGTTTAGAATAATGGAATCTTATCGTAAATGCACCCTAGAAGTAAATTTCAGAATTTTGCTTCGCAATTTTTATGTTGGGCTTAATATATCTCATAGACAACTTTTGGATTATGTTGCCAAAGGCAATTTTATTGAAATTGATCCCAGTATCGCACATGAAATTATGGAAGGTATAGTAGGAACTTTACCTCAACAAAAGGGGCCCCATCATACCAAAGAGGAAAGGCAAGTTTTTGAGAAAATTTGTGAAGTAACTAAGAATTTACAAAAATCTCTTGAACCTCTTAAGAGCGTTAGCGGAAATCTTCACCGCATGAATAAGTTAATTACTCTTTGCAATAAGCGGTTGGATTCTTTAGATCTCAAGATCTCTGAATATGAAGGGAAACGTAAGGAACCTCCCGGATTCGAGAATAACATCACTAAAAGAATTAAGAATCAAGATGGCAATACCTAGATCTATCCTCGCTTTTATGCCTAGCTCGGGGCGTTAAACGATAGTGCTTGTTGGGAGGCAACCCAATTTTAATTTTATTCCTTTCTTTTTGCTCCTGCTTAGTAACAAATAAATTATTTAGCCTCTGTTTTGGTTGTGTTTTTTGTTTTTAGTTATTGTTTGTGCCAAGTAGAACCGTTGGGAAGACTTGGGGAAAGTCTTGTTGAACTTGCTGTAAAAAACAGAAACTTTAGCGCTCACGAGAACTGCTGTCATTTTTATTTGAGGAGTGCTATTTAGTTACTTATTTTTTCAGATGATTAATAGATAAATTCCTCACATCCAGAAATTTATTTTAGAATTTTTGCGGTTCCAGATCTTGCGCTAGCTACAGATTACTACAGATTGTTCGTTTTTTGACCGATTCTGTTTTTCGTGTGTTGTTTTCTTATTTTGATGAATCTATGGCTAGTAAAATAGTTTATAATCCATAGAGAAGTTTTAATACAGTAGGTTTAACACAAATATAAATAAAGAATGAGTTCATTACAGTACCTTGAAGTGGTCTTTTGTTTTCTTTCGCTAACGGAGCTCACGAGTTTTCTATTTTGAGTTTTGTGTTGTGAAGTTTTCAAGTTTTGGGTGAATTCTTTTGATGGATCATGGAACAAGGAGTGGAAAGAGCCTAAGCTTGTGGATGCCCATGGCACCCCCAAGATAATCCAAGGACACCAAAAATTCAAAGCTTGGGGATGCCCCGGAAGGCATCCCCTCTTTCGTCCACTTCCATCGGTAATTTACTTGGAGCTATATTTTTATTCACCAACATGATATGTGTTTTGCTTGGAGCATCTTGTATTATTTGTGTCTTTGTGTCTTATTATACCACAATCATCCTTGCTGTACACACCTTTTGAGAGAGCCATACATGAATTAAAATTTGATAGAATACTCTATGTGCTTCACTTATATATTTTTGAGCTAAGTAGTTTTGCTCTATGTGCTTCACTTATATCTTTTGAGCTAAGTAATTTTGCTCTATGTGCTTCACTTATATCTTTTGAGCGTTATAATTTTTCTCTATGTGCTTCACTTAGATCTTTTAGAGCACGGTGGTGGATTTGTTTTAAAGAAACTATTGATCTCTCATGCTTCACTTAAATTATTTTGAGACTCTCTTAATAGCATGGTAATTGGCTTAATAATAATATGCTTGGTATTCAAGATTTGTGAAACTTTCTTTTGAGTGTGTTGAATACTAAGAAAAGATTGAAGCATGATAATTTTTTTGAGATATGGAGGTGATAATATTAAAGTCATGCTAGTTCAGTAGTTGTGAATTTAAAGAATACTTGTGTTAAGGTTTGTGATTCCCGTAGCATGCACGTATGGTGAACCGTTATGTAACGAAGTCGGAGCATGATTTATTTATTGATTGTCTTCCTTATGAGTGGCGGTCGGGGACGAGCGATGGTCTTTTCCTACCAGTCTATCCCCCTAGGAGCATGCGTGTAATACTTTGCTTTGATAACTTCTATATTTTTGCAATAAGTATATGAGTTCATTATGACTAATGTTGAGTCCATGGATTATACGCACTCTCACCCTTCCACCTTTGCTAGCCTCTCTAATACTGCGCACCTTTCGCCGGTATCATACACCTACCATATACCTTCCTCAAAACAGCCACCATACCTACCTATTATGGCATTTCCATAGCCATTCCGAGATATATTGCCATGCAACTTTCTACCATCTAGTTAATCATGACACATTCATCATGGTCATATTGCTTAGCATGATCATGTAGTTGACATAAGTATTTGTGGCAAATCCACCATTCATAATTTCTTCATACTTGTCACTCTTGATTCATTGCATATCCCGGTACACCGCTGGAGGCATCCATATAGAGTCATACTTTGTTTTAGGATCAAGTTCAATAGAGCATTGTCCCAATAAAAAAAGGAGAAAGGCCAAAGAAAAAAAGAAGGCCCAAAAAAAGAAAATAAATAAAAAGGGGCAATGCTACTATCCTTTTTTTTCCACACTTGTGCTTCAAAGTAGCACCATGATATAGCGAGTCTCATATATTGTGCTTCAAAGTAGCACCATGTCCTTCATATAGAGAGTCTCATATGTTGTCACTTTCATATACTAGTGGGAATTTTACATTATAGAACTTGGCTTGTATATTCCAATAATGGGCTTCCTCAAATTGCCCTAGGTCTTCGTGAGCAAGCAAGTTGGATGCACACCCACTAGTTTCTTTTGTTGACCTTTCATACATTTATAGCTCTAGTGGATCCATTGAATGGCAATCCCTACTCACTCACATTGATATCTATTGGTGGGAATCTCCATAGCCCGTTGATACGCCTAGTTGATGTGAGACTATCTTCCCCTCCTTTTTGTCTTCTCCACAACCACCATTCTATTCCACCTATAGTGCTATATCCATGGCTCACACTCATGTATTGCGTGAAGATTGAAAAAGTTTTGAAAAAGTTAGAGTATGAAACAATTGCTTGGCTTGCCATCGGGGTTGTGAATGATTTGAATACTTTGTGTGGTGAAGATGGAGCATAGCCAGACTATATGATTTTGTAGGGATAACTTTCTTTGGCCATGTTATTTTGAGAAGACATAATTGCTTTATTAGTATGCCTGAAGTATTATTTTTTTATGTCAATATAAACTTTTGTCTTGAATCTTTCTAATCTGAATATTCATACCACAATTAAGAAGATTTGCATTGAAATTATGCCAAGTAGCACTCCGCATAAAAAATTCTCTTTTTATCATTTACCTACTCGAGGACGAGCAGGAATTAAGCTTGGGGATGCCTGATACGTCTCCAACGTATCTATATTTTTTGATTGCTCCATGCTATATTATCTACTGTTTTGGACTATATTGGGCTTTATTTTCCACTTTTATATTATTTTTGGGACTAACCTATTAACCGGAGGCGCAACCCAGAATTGCTGTTTTTTTGCCTATTTCAGTGTTTCGGATAAACGGAATATCAAACGGAGTCCAAACGGAATAAAATCTTCGGGAACGTGATTTTCTCACCGAACGTGATCCAGGAGACTTGGACCAAGCTCCAAGGAACAAAAGAGGCGGTCATGAGGGTGGGGGGCGCCCCCCTAGGACACGCCCCCTGCCTCGTGGGCTCCTCGTTGCTCCTCCGGCGTACGTCTTCCTCCTATATATACACACGTACCCCCAAACGATCAGAACAGGAGCCAAAAACCTAATTCCACCGCCGCAACTTTCTGTATCCACGAGATCCCATCTTGGGGCCTGTTCCGGAGCTCCGCCGGAAGAGGGCCGTCATCACGGAGGGCTTCTACATCATCCTAGCCCCTCCGATGAAGTGTGAGTAGTTTACCTCAGACCTTCGGGTCCATAGTTAGTAGCTAGATGGCTTCTTATCTCTCTCTGAATCTCAATACAAAGTTCTCCCCCTCTCTTGTGGGGATCTATTTGATGTAATCTTCTTTTTGTGGTGTGTTTGTTGAGACCGATGAATTGTGGGTTTATGATCAAGTCTATCTATGAATAATATTTGAATCTTCTCTGAATTCTTTTATGTATGATTGGTTATCTTTGCAAGTCTCTTCGAATTATCCGTTTGGTTTGGCCAACTAGATTGGTAGTTCTTGCCATGGGAGAAGTGCTTAGCATTGGGTTCGATCTTGCGGTGTCCTTACCGAGTGACAGAAGGGGCAGCAAGGCACGTATTGTATCGTTGCCATCGAGGATAACAAGATGGGGTTTATTTCATATTGCATGAATTTATCTCTCTACATCATGTCATCTTCCTTAAGGCGTTACTCTGTTTTTAACTTAATACTCTAGATGCATGCTGGATAGCGGTCGATGAGTGGAGTAATAGTAGTAGATGCAGAATCGTTTCGATCTACTTGTCACGGACGTGATGCCTATATACATGATCATGCCTAGATATTCTCATAACTATGCTCAATTCTGTCAATTGCTCAACAGTAATTTGTTCACCCATCGTAGAATACTTATGCTCTTGAGAGAAGCCATTAGTGAAACCTATGGCCCCCGGGTCTATTCTCATCATATCAATCTCCATTACTTTAATCTTGCTTTGCTTTTTACTTTGCCTTTACTTTTTACTTTGCATCTTTATACCAAAAATACCAAAAATATTATATCTATCAGATCTCACTCTCGTAAGTGACCGTGAAGGGCTTGAAAACCCCTAATCGCGTTGGTTGCGAGTAGCTATCGCTTTGTGCATATATGAGGGACTTGAGCGTGGGCTCCTACTAGATTGATACCTTGGTTCTCAAAAAATGAGGGAAATACTTACGCTACTCTGCAGCATCATCCCTTCCTCTTCGGGGAAAACCAACGCAAGCTCAAGACGTAGCAGGCTCCTGTTCATCCAGCCTCCACGGGCTCCTATTCATCCAGCCTCCACTGCACACTACTCCACCGGCTACTGTTCAACCACCCGTCCACCGTCTACTGTTCATCCAGCCCTCCACACCACGGGGTCCTCTTCAACCTCCCCTCCACGGGCACCCCTCCACCGTCTACTATTCATCCAGCTCTCCACACCACGGGGTCCTGTTCAACCACCCCTCCATGGGCACCCCTCCATCATCTACTGTTCATCCAGCCCTCCACACCACGGGGTCCTATTCATCCACCCCTCCACGGGCACCCCTCCACCGTCTACTGTTCATCCAGCCCTCCACCACACCACGGGGTCCTGTTCATCCAGAGGCAACGCCACCGCTCACTGTTCATCCAAACCCCCCCGCAACGCTCATTGTTCATTCCATCGATTGGCTTTAGTTAGTAGCAGTAGCGAAGGAATCGCTCGATCGGTTCAGTTAACAGCCATCGATCGATCGCTCGGGTTCAGTCTAAGCCCAAAGCCTCACTCGGGTTTAGTTAGAGCCAACGCCTCGCACACACGCGCGTACGTGTACGAGAGAAACGCGCATCGCTCGGCCCCCGACCTCCCACCGTAACCGGGAACTCCCTGAAATTTTCCACCCCTCGCTTCTACCACGGTTTTTTCCATCATGGACGACCCAAAGAATGTCATGCAATTGCGTCTACGGCCCGCCCAGGACGAAAAGCCCATTTTCTGTCATGATTTTTTGTAATAGAAGTAGGAGCCCACCACATCTATGATGATACCAGGTTTTGTCACAATTATCGTCATAGAAGTGTCATATGTATGATAGAGTTTTTTTCGTTCGGCCCAAAATATCACGGATGTGTCTTTTTTTGTAGTGTCTCTATCCTCCACACACATAGACACAAAGAATTTGTTATCATTGCCTCAGTCTCTAACATATCTCTCTCTCTCTCTCTCTCTCTCTCTCTCTCGCAAACACGCTCAACAAGGGTTTCCCCGTGAATAACTTACCGTCTATTCATCAACAGTCGTGGCAGTACGGCAAACACGAGACGTGAAAAAGAATAAATCTACACGTGCTTAGACCACCTAGTATGACTACTAGGACTAGAGCAAGCCAAAAAGCGCGCCGCCATCACCCCCTCCTTGTCGGCGACGGGAAAAATCTTTGTTTTACACAGTCGAGAAGTCATTGTGCTAAGGTCCCACATGCCGAGGCGTTGAATAGAATGTAGATGCTAGTTTACGGAAGCAAGTATCGATAATACGTTTGTATCTCCATACTTATATTTCTTCTTTTATAAAAAACCGAGTTGGTGATAATGGTACGTGTGCCATCTTGCAATATAGACCGTCCAATCTATATCTGACGGATGGAAATTAAACTAAAAGATACCCGCACCCCTCTCCACATTTGTAGACAAGGCCTTCCATCGTTCATCCTTATCTCCAACAAACCTCATTGTTGAGCAATTAAGAAAGGAAGCCTCTGGAACAAACTGGCCTGGTGGCCACTACCACCGTCGTCAATCCCCATGCCTCCGCTCAGTCCGACCACCAACCACCACCACACCCCACTCCTCTTCACCTTATCTCATATTTCTCGAGATATCATTAGTTTTTACACATGGGATTACTCCCACAAGGGTCAATCACAACAAGTGTTTTATAAAAAAATGCATCTTGATGTTCCGTGCAATGCACGGATCTTGCTAGTACTCCTACACAAGACTAAGTTGGTGATGTTGGTGTGTCTGCCATCCGTCGTTTTTGACCATTAGATCTACATCTAATGATTGTGAGGTAAGTTGTTGCCTTTTCTCACGAACATCCCACTTGTCTACCAATTTGCAGAAAAACCCATAATTGGTATCTTAAAACCAACCACATCCCTCCCTGACCTCACCAAAACAGCCCAAGGAATATATTCTAATTGAAACATAATATATCTCTATTGACATATGTATATCAAAATTAGAGTGTTTTGTACCAAGTTTGTGAATAAGTATTATTCTAATTATGATTCGTTGCAACGGACATGAACATTGCTAGTATTTCCAACCATGCATTTTTTTCCTAGTATTCCATAGTTTCGAGTTTTCCATCAAGATATTAGTCACTCATGGTTGATATTTACTTTCAATCATGTACACATATGTACTATATAACTAGCCTTGCTTATTGACTTCCAAAGCTTAACTTTCACTCCTACTTACAATATGTAGAGTAATTAACAAAAAACTACCACTTTCAACCAGCCCTAGGAAGAATCTATTGTACAAAAAATAGCAAAAACATACCCAAAATTTCTTAATCCACGCCAAAAACTACCTAGTACTCCTGCCGATTAGGTTCGTTTAAACCCATTTATGACAGGGTTGGCCCACACGTCCGTGCTGACGAGGCAGCTTAAACCAACACATTTTGTTTGACCGTTAACACGAGGGACCCACATCTGACCTTCTATCCTGTTATTCCCCCTCAAATCATTATTTTTCCTGAACATTACTTCAAATAGTACTGATGCGTGTTCGTCGGTGGCGTCGGTGATGAGCGAGTTGGCCGCCGCTCCGCGCCGGCCTCCGCATGGGTTGGCAGGCTAGCCCGAGCATGACTCACGAGCGAGCAAGCCGCCGCGCTGGCCTTCGCTCGAGCCAGATGGTTGGCCTTAGCGCGGCACGCACGAGCAAGCCGCCGCGCTGCCGTGGCAATCTAGCTAGCAAACCTTGCAGACAAGCAGCTGGACGGAGCTATCTTGGCTAGCTAGCGGCCGCGAGCGCCGGACAGAGTTGGCATCCGGGCTGCCGCAACATGGGCTCCGCACCGCCGGTGGTTTTGACCTCGCCTTCTGCCGACGAGGATGACTAGGTGGACGGGCCGGAGGTAGGAGGTCACTCAAGGATTTTTGTTGGTAAGAGCATGTACAATGGTTCATAAGGTAGTCTTATCATAAGTCTGCCACGTATGCAAGTGGTAGTAGTTTCTTGGCATTTTAGTGGTTTCTTGCATTATTAGAGCAAGTACAATAGAGCTGAGTCAGCGGGCTATAAGAAATAAACTATTATATTTCTGCTTAGTTGGAGGAAAGAGAAGAGGAGAGAGAAGGTAAGCGGGCTCTTCGTGAAGAGCTAGCTCTAGCACGTGCTCCTAGGCACTTTGTGAGAATGAGAAGTGGGCCACATAATAAAAAAGTAGTACACTCTTTTGATCTATTATTGTACATGTTGGCTATAAGATGGGCTGTAGATGACATGGCACTGGCTTATAGCCAGCGACAGATGATAGGGGTTTCTTGTAAGGAACAATGTACGTACTACTAGCGACAAAAGGCGATTCTTGGTTGCGTTGTACTCCAACGAGTACTACTCGTGGTCGCGGGAGTGTATACCTCGTTTTGTGGGTTCGATCCCGGCCGAACGCACGGCAGACTTTTTTTTTAAAATAGTACTACTACACTTTGCTGCGAGCCAATATTTTACACGGGTAGTTTGAGTTTTGAAGTCAAACGGACGTGCGGCCCCACAATCTGGGTGCACTGGACGGCCTAGCCACGTGAACGGCCTCATCAGCTAGTAGCATATTTAAACTAGCGCCTCCCAATTAAGCCTGAGGAGCCGGAAAAGCCTGGCGAGGCATTGGGAACTGTGCAATATGGCTCTGTACGTAAAATGCTCTATTCCATCCGTCTAGGTGTGTAAGTCACCTAACGAAAACCAAATAATCCCAAAACACTTAGGCACCGTACATTAACACCCTTCTCATTTTTTGTTTTGTGTCATATCAAACAATAAGATATGTGGGTTGCGCATGCTTTCAATGACTTGAGACTACCAAACATAACATGAAGTGGTTAGTTCATTGCATGCAATGCTATTAATTAGCAAAAAGACATTAAGTTCTCTCGTTTTCCTCTCCGCCCTAGTCGCGATGCACAACGTAAGATGACTTACACACCTAGACGGAGGAAGTACTACTACTCTCTAGCTTGTGGCGTTGCATGCATGGACTTCACTCCATTATCGGCTCTACTATAAAAGAAATTCCTCTTGACGTGTTTTTTTTGAAACGGAGGCAAAAGCTTTGCTTCATCTCATTCATAAAGAAGGAACTACAAACAAAGTTCGACGAGATTGTGGGGACCCCGACTGATAAGTCGAGATCACCCAAAGCACGTGTACAGTGATCCCAGAGATCAATGCTCACTGAACACACAGAAGCTGAATAACAAGAGTCTTACATCCATACATACCGTCTTACACAAATTATGACCATTATGGTCAAGTCTTACATTGATAAAGCCTTAAGGGCTGAACATCAAATGAAACACAAGCAGCGGAAATCTTCGTCGATAAGTAGAATCCATGCCATCTGCCTTAACCCTACAGGCATTCTGACTGGGAAACGTCCTAGTTCGCATGTTCGTCTCCAAAGAACTCTTCTTCGAACTCCTGTTCTTCCATGCCTGGCCAATTAAATAACCAGTGGCAAGCCAACGAGTACTTTGAATGTACTCGCAAGCAACCCATGTTTTGGTTCAAGGTACAACAATGCATGATATAGGTAAATTTTTGCGGAAAGCTAGTTTTGAGTGCAATGACATGTCCAACAACTTGTAAGACATGCATCAGGAGAATTCAATTAACCATGAGGATAGGTTACAGATATCAACATAAATAGAGTGGGCATCAACCCAACTCAATCACGTCAAGTCCTTTGACGTGACCCAAAGTAGTTCTTCCCACTTATCCAAACACGCACACTAGTTTGTAAACATGTGGACGTTGTTTAAGCGGCACCGCCCAATTGTCCTTGACCGTGGACACGGCTATTTGAATAGTTTTATACTCTGCAGAGGTTGCACACTTTACCCACAAGATCCGGGGAACTTCCGTGTCATCCACGACCCGCGGTACCTCAAGTACCCGGGGTAAGCACCCGATCACTATCTTTCCCTAGACGACACTAACAAGGAGTCCACTCGTTGTTCCGTATCCTCACGATATACATCATACGAGACTCACTCGAGATCGTAACATCCGAGAGGGGACACAACGGTGTATCCAGTGCCCTGTGAAAACAGTCATGGCCGCCCTACCTGGCACGACCCCGTCTCGAGAGAGAGCACCAACAACTCTCCCGTCACTAGTAATGTGGGCTCCAAGCTAGTATCGGCTTAGGTAATCAATAATGCCCTTTCCCATATAAGGGTAGAGTGGTTGGGCATGTGAGGTTGTGACAGTCGACAAATCTTAAATCTAATCCGTTTTCGAAAACAACACACACCCTTGCCTCGGTACACCACTTCGTCATCAAGTGGTTACCCATCTCATTATCTCCCTCGGGCAAAGTGGCACCCAACGGGGTTTTCGAAAAGTCCTATTGAAAATACTTTGTCTCCATCACCATGCATATACCCGTCCCTTTTGCGTAGCACTACTTAGCCTCCTATCTACTCCCACCGGCATAACCCTCATAAGAAGGTAGGGTCATGCACAATTCAAGTATCAACAAGGAGGAAATGAAGGCAACCCACCAAAGTGGCTACCATCTCATCATGATTCCGATGCAACAATAATAAAGTGCTATATGAAATGCATAAAAAGGGTTTCATAGACATGGTCAAAGGGCTGCTTGCCTGGCTCAACAAAGTCTTCAGGGTCTTCAAAGTCTTCTGGTCCAACTCCTTCGTCAGCAACGCAATCTATCGTCGCTAAATAATAACGAGAAAATAAGGCAATAATAAAACAGAAAAACCAAAGTGCTCAGAAAAATGTCAACTTATTTTTGTTAAATACAAGGTTGAAAACTAAGAAGGGGAAAATTCCTAGTTTTGGATTTGGAGTAGCAGAATAGGAGAAATGGGTTTTCAAAGGTTTATTTAAATGCTTAAAATCACATTTCAATATTTACAGTGAAGAAAAGGTTGTTGGATTTGAATGAAAGTTGCACCATTAAATAGGTTGCAATACTTTAGGAATTTAGGAATTGGAATTAATTTATTTGGACATATATTTTATCCTGTGGAATTTTTGGAAACGTGACAGAAAAAGAAAAAAGGGGAAGGAGCACTGTGCCTGCTAGGCCAGAACAGCCACAGTGCAGGAGGCCCAGCCAGAGTGGCGGCCCAGCGCACTGGTGCATGCGCGCGCGCCAGGTTTAAACCTGACGGGCAGGGCCCAGGCATCAGCGAGAGAGAGGGGGCGATGGAGGGGAGAGGCTGACAGGCGGGGCCCGCCTGTCATCCCTAACCCTGAGTCCAGGCGGCTGGCGAGCTCACCGGTGACGATGCAGGGCACGGCGAGGTCGGGCAAGGGCACGGCTGGGCTCAGCATCGTGTCGCCATTCGGGTGGAGGTGGTGGACGTCACCGGAGTTGCCTGGTTCGCCGGCGACGAGGTCTTGCGGCGGAGGAGCTTCCTGTGTTGACGGTTCCGGCCGTTTTCGGCTACAAAGGAAGAGGGGGAGAAGGGGGAAATGATCAGGGGTGCTCGAGGGTTCTAGATTGAGGTAGAGGAGGAGCGGGGGAGGCCTGTACCTAGCGAACTCCGGCGAGCCGAAGCGGTGGAGCTCGAGCTCGATCTCAAGCTCGGGCGGCTCTGGAGACGAACTAGGGGTGCAGGGGGATGATTAGGGGAGTGAGAGAGCGAGTGGTGAGGAGAGGATGGCTCAGGGAGGCCTTTAAATAGGCGAACGGTGGGGTTCCGTGGACCCATGCGCTGGAGAGCTCATGCTCGTCGCTGCAGGGCTCGGGGGAAGAGGGCGTGGTGTCAGGGGTGTTCCTGGACGTCGACTACGTCGGGAGGGACAGAGAGAGGGAGTGGGGAGAGGTCAGAGGTGCGCGCGTGTGAGCCGCGCCATTGGCACGCTCGGGCGGCCGGTGTTTGCTAGCGCGGAGGCGCGGGGAGGAGGAGAGAGGAGGGGGACAGCGCCATGGCGTGTCACAGATGTCGAGGCGCATCGCCGGGCGCGCTGGGGAGGCCCGAGGTGGCCGGAGGCGGTTGGAAGGGGGCGGCTACAGTGCGGGAGCGCACAGTAGCGCGCTCCAGAGCACCCAAATGGCCGGCATGGCATTTTCTATGCCTTGTGGGCGTGGCCAACCATATCCAGTAGCTCAAGTGTGGAGTACAGAAGTAGGGAGAGGCATTGGATGCTCTGGATGGCCACTGGGGTGAGGAGAGAGGAAGAAGAAGTGTGCAAATGGGCTGTCCAGAGAGAGAAAGTGGGTTTTTACCCATCCAATAATTAAGCTAGGATTTGCCATTGTTACTAGAGGTGAAAGGGGACTACGAGGACCTGTGGTAAAAAGTTGAGCTCAAGGAGAATAATTTTAGTGGTCAAAATGGTGAATTTTGAAAAGTAGCAGAAGGTGTTTGATAAAGGTTTTGGCAATCAAATGATTTCCAATTGCCATGAGACTCCACAGGGTGAAATGACACATATAAGTATGGTCTTCCACCAATTTGGAGCTTATTTGGGCAAAGTTGCCAATGCAACTTTTGTAAACCCTAGAAATGAGCAGAAATAGACTTGTGTAGATATAGTTGAGCATAACACTTCTCCTTGATGCACTACTTGGTGTAGTGGCCTCATTTGGTCATGTGAACATGCTCAAAAAAGTTGGGGTTAAGCGGAGAAAGTTGGTAGTACAAACTTGCTCAAAGTAGGTTTTGAACAGAAAGGGTCATGGGGCATTTTGGTGGACCAAAATGACCTTGATTGAAGTGAGGCTTTGCAAGATCATCACAATATGCAGTTGTGACTTGCTGGATTTTTCTTGGATTTTTATGGAAATATTTCCTGTAGAAATATTTCAAATCCTTGAAATGGGCAGAAATGGTTTTGGGAGGTTTCGTCCAATATTTTGAACATGACCATGTGTTGAAAGTCTTATATATGGGAAATATATACCCACTGAGTTTCCCTGATTTTTGTCAAATATTTTTAAAATAATAAAATAATTTTTCCCTATTAAAGACCATTTCTGGCCTTTAGAAAAAGATTTTAAATAAAATAGGAAAATAACTTTTAAAATTATATTTTTGGGGTTTATGGGAATCCTATATCTAATAGGTTTCAAATATACCTTTTGAAATATTTTTCATACCCCAAATCAGATACTTGCAGTGCAAACCTCAATCCAGGGGTGTTTGGAAAACTAATTTTTTTGAAAATACTATTTGGCCAAATTATTTTTGTAAGAAAATACTATATTGTACTATACACATGGCATGATCATTGGGCAGAAGTTTGGGGCAAG